>NC_069502.1:805519452-805651836 GCF_027579735.1 Bombina bombina | reverse complement strand
CTGTTTCTCTCTCCCCCCCTCCCCTCTCTCTCTCCCCCTCCCCTCTCTCTCTCCCCCTCCCTCTCTCTCCCCCCTCTCTATCTCCCCCCTCTCTCTCTCCCCCTCTCTCTCTCCCCCTCCCCTCTCTCTCTCCCCCTCCCCTCTCTCTCCCCTCCCTCCCCTCTCTCTCTCCCTCCCCTCCCCTCTCTCTCTCCCTCCCCCTCCCCTCTCTCTCTCCCTCCCCCTCCCCTCTCTCTCTCCCTCCCCCTCCCCTCTCTCTCTCCCTCCCCCTCCCCTCTCTCTCTCCTCACACACTTGGCCTTTTATTATATAGGATATCTTAATTTTCAGGATAAGGTAAAACGTATGCATTGTTATAGACAGAAGGCCCCATTAATACTTGAAGGTAAATCTATCCTAATGTTTCAGGACTACTCAATTGAGACATCGCAAAAACGCAGAGAAATAACCCCATTATGCACAAAACTAATTCAGGCAGGTATTAAAGCTACGGTTATTTACCCTGCAAAGATAAAGATATTATCAGAGGGAGAAAGCAGGATGCTTAATACTCCTGAAGAAGTCAGGGAATTTGCAAAAATGAAAGCTATCCTACTTTAAAATGGGTTGAGGTAAAAGTAATGTCATAAATACCTTATGGATATGGTTTTGCTGTGTTTTAAAATACTATATCTGCAGAATTGGTTTCGGTTAAAAGATGCTGATGTTGTTCAAATATTTTTGTTTTTTATCCTTTTTTTTTTTTTTTCCCTCTTCCTCCTCCTCTTTGCTCCCCCACCCCCTCCCTACATGATGTATGAGTGAGAGTTGTTTATATATTTATGCTGCTTGATATTCCATACTTGTTAAAAAATGAGTAAGGTAATTAACTTTGCGTCATGGAATGTTGGCGGTATAACATCACCACAGAAGCGCAAAAAGATCCTAAATCAGTTAAAAAGACACAAAATAGATATTGCCCTTATCCAGGAAACACATTTGAATGAAGCTGAATTAAACAAACTCAAAGCTGATTGGGTAGGGAAAGTAGTGGGCATTCCATGCCTGAATAGGAAAAAAGGTGTTGCCTTTCTGTTTCATAAAAAAATTCAGTTCAAAATTATAAAAATGGAGTCAGACTTAGAGGAAAGGTATCTCATTATGCAGCTTGAATTAGAGGGGACAAAGTTTACAATATGCAATGTTTACGGTCCAAATAAAATGGATAAAGCTTTTTGGGAAGCTGTGCAACAGAAATTGCTGCCCTGTTTTTCAGAGAATCTGATTGTTGCAGGTGATTTCAATCTAGCTAATTACCCCACATTGGACAGATTAAACAGAAATAGTAAACAAGAAACCAAAATGTTCAAAAAATTTTCTAATCTTTTACATCTTAAGGATATTTGGCGAATTCATAACCCAGATGTGAGAAAATTCTCTTGTGAATCCCGTGCACATTATACAATGTCTAGAATAGACTACTTTTTAGTAAGTGAGAAAATGTTAAGATTTGAGATGAAACCTGAGATTCAAGAAATAGTGATATCAGATCATGCTATTATTACATTAAATCTTAAACTAGGCAATACACAAGCAGCAAATTTCAATAGTTTTTTTTTTCCCTAGATATCTTACGACAAATATACAGTTTAAGACATGGTTAAGGCTGAAATGGATAGACTTTGTTCAGATTAACTCAACAGAGGGAATAAAAACAGAAACTATATGGGAGACTTTTAAGGCAGTTATCAGGGGCAAGATCAAAGCATACATGATAATTCAAAATCGTAAACATGTGGCCAAAGATATGGAACTAGCTTGTCAATTGCGTAATATATATAATTCCTACATTAGTGATCCATCTAGGATATTATGGGAAGCATATCAGAAAGTTAAAAAGGAAAGAGAATTATTCTTCGCACAAAAAGGTGCACAGGACGATCTTAGAAAGAGGTTTGTTTGTTTTTTAGACATGGGGGTAAAGCAGGTAAAGCTTTAGCAAATTTAACTAAATAAAAAAAAAAGGGATTTAATTGGAGCTATTAAGACACCAGTTGGTTGAATTACAAGTAACAAAGAAATTCAAAATTTTATAGCTACATATTTCCAGAGAATCTACTCAAAGACAACAGTAGATACGCAGATAAAAAAGGATTTTTGGGGAAGGACTCAGGTTCCAAGATTAGAAAAGGAAAGGCTAGATGAATTAAATCTCCCTATTACTTTGTTAGAAGTAACTAATGCAATTAAAAAAATATCATCCAATAAGGCTGCAGGACCAGACCAGCTTCCTGCTGAATTATACAAAATCCTTGATATAGCACCATTGTTAGTATCATTATTTAATCAATATTTTATCCAAAATAACTCATGTTCAAACTACTTTGCTGCTTCACTTATAACTCTGATACTGAAAAAAAATAAAAACCCAGAGGAGATCGGTTCATATAGACTGATCTCTCTCTTAAATAGCGACTATAAGATCCTTATGTCCATACTTGCACATAGACTTAAGTGTGTCATTGGATTATTAATCCATAAAGATCAGGTAGGTTTTATGCCGGGTAGAAACTCTACACGTAATTTACGCAAGCTCCAATTAATCTTAAATGCCTTTCAAAACCATATGGGAAGGAACCCTCATTTGTTGGGACTAGACGCAGCAATAGTATCAATTGACGCAGAGAAAGCCTTCGACTCCATTACTTGAGATCATCTTTTTACAGCTTTGGAGAAGTATGGGGTCGAAGGCCCCTTTGCACAATTTATTAATTCATTGTACAATTCATCTACAGCTGCTGTTATTACTAATGACTCACTTTCGGAATATTTCCCCTTATGCAAGGGCTCAAGACAGGGATGTCCATTATCACCTTATCTCTTCAACCTGGCACTGGAGCCCCTTGCTATACAGTTAAGGAAGGAATTAGACGGGATCAAAATAGGTAAAAGAAGTTTAACAACATTATTATATGCAGATGACCTGTTAGTTCTATTATCAAACACAAAAAAAAATATCCCAGTCCTAACCCAAATTTTACGAGATTTTGGGACTTTCTCAGGATATAAAGTCAATCCTTTAAAAACAGAAATCTACTGGCTAAGTAAAAATAAGACCTCCATACAATCGTCCCCCTTTTAAAGAAGCAAAGGAATCTTTTACGTACTTCGGTATTAAGTTATCAATTAATTTTGAAGAATGGTACGATTTTAACTATCCCCCAATTTTCCTTAAAATAAAACATGCTATGGAAAAGTGGGCTAAATTCAAGCTTACTTTAACAGGTAAAATTAACTTAATAAAAATGTTGTTATTTCCTAAATTGCTTTATTTAATGCAAAACCTTCCAATTTTAATAAAAAAGAAAGATCTTAAAGGTTTCAAACAAGCATGTATTCAATTCTTATGGGGGAAAAAAAGAAGAGCAATTTCATATAAAAAAACTTTCATTATTCAGAGGGGAAGGAGGCTTTTCGCTACCTAACATTGAGATATACAATTTAGTCTGTATTGGGAAAATTGCTTTAGACTGGCTGACTGGAGCTGACTACTATGCAGTCTTGCCCCTAGAAGGATCCATAGTATACCCATTCTCTCTTAAGGCACTTGTTCATACTGCTGCTTATAAGTGCCCCTACAAAGTTTGACACCTACCTGTAATATGGAGGGTAATTGCTGTATGGCAGAAAATATTGAAGATATTAGATATAAATGTATCATTCTCCAAATATCTCCCTATAGTGGGGAACCCTAACTTTGTACCGGCATTAGAATCTAAGGTATTTAGAAGCTGGGGCCAGAAAGGGCTCAGTATGATTTATCAAGCTGTAAATAAAGAATTGGGGGTCTGTCAAACATACACTAAATTGAAGCAAGATTTTGGAATACCGAACAGAGAATTTTATGCTTTTTTGCAGATAAGACATTATATACAAGAGATTCTACAAAATAATAAAGGGTTAGAATTTTGGGATAAAATAGAACCTATCATAAACCTTTTTGAAGCAGGTAGATACAATATTTCTGTTATATATAGGATGATTATCTCTACTATTGGCTCTAATAGTTTGCAAAGACTAGCAACTATTTGGCAGATATTACCAGAAAGAATACAGGAAAGCTTTAATCTCATAGATAGAGCAACTATTTCCTCCTCATGGAGGGAAACACATACTAAGTTTATAAATAGAATTTATATCACACCACAGGTAAAGGCTAAATGGGATAAAACTATGGCATGCTGTCAGAAATGTAAGAGGATTAATGCAGATTTAGAGCATTGTTTCTGGTACTGCCCGAAGATTAAAAAGTTTTGGTATAAAATAAACAACTGGGTCAATAAAATTAATCAATGTAATTACCAAATAATAGATAAAAAAATGTCTATTTCTTTATCAACCAAGAAGAGACATTATTTAAAAATATTTGTCAACTAAATATTATAATTATTACAGGTAGACTGCTGATTCTGAAATATTGGAAATCCAAAAAAGCTCCAAGCTTGAAGGAATTTATTCAGAAACTTAAAAACCAAATTATTTTGGAACAAATTGATACTTCACTCGATTCAGAATCACAAGTTAAACAATTCTTTATTAAATGGAAAAGTGTTATTGTTAGCTTCCCCGAAGCAATTCAGAGGCAGATAATTACCCCTTTTAGGGGTACGATTTATATGGAGATGGCTATGGCAAATAGGGAATATCCTGCTTAATAGCAGTAAAAAAAAAAAAAAAAAAAAAAAGGAGGAGGGAGGGGATGCAGGGAGAGGGGGCAAAGAGATGAGGGGGAAACTTGATTTTTTTTTCTTTTTTTTTTTTTCATTGTCATGGTTTGACTCGATAAATGTCAAAGACTGTCTAGATTAAGGATATCAGTTTATTCATTTCCCTTAAGATGTATGTTACACCCTTGACTGTTGATGTAGTTTGCTTGAGTAAGTACACGCAGGATAGCGCTATTTTTGTTTTTTGAAGGGAACAAATAATGTTTTGATGAACAAAATAGAACCTAGTTATGTATAAAAATATACTGTGATACTGACAGTAATTAGTAATTAACAATGATGATGACTGCTTTGTAATTACAAGACATTATATGTTGATTGTTTTTTTTCTTTAATAAAAATATATTAAAAAAAAGAAAGAAAATGATGGACGGCTAGCCTTTGTCTCTGAATATAATAATCTCAGTCCAGCAATGCAAAGGATAATAAAAAAACACTGGAGTATACTTTCACAATGTAACACTAACATTCTAGAATTCCAAAGTATGCCCATGCCAGCATATCACTGCAGTAAAAATCTTCATGATCATTTGATAAAAGCGGATATTGGCCCTAAAACATCCATAACCCAAAGCTATATCACCACTAGCAATTCAGGCTCATTTCCTTGCCTGAATTGCTCTTGCTGTAGCAATTTAATTAAAGGTTCTGCTTTTTACCATTCTAGTAATGGTAAAAAATATATCAAAGGGTACTTTACCTGCATCACTACCTATGCTATTTATTTAATCAAATGCCCCTGTAGGCAGAGCTATGTTGGAGAGACAACCAGATCAGTACGTGATAGGATCATTGAGCATAAAAGCTCTATAAAGGATAAAAAATCTTAAAGCCCCAGTAGCTGAACATTTTTTGAACAAAAATAATGCCATCAACCAGCTCCGTTTCCAAATTATTGATCATGTTCCAAAACTGCGTAGAGGAGGTGATAGAGAGAAAATATTAAAGCAAAGAGAGGCATTCTGGATTCATGAATTGGGTACTATGTATCCCAATGGTATGAATAAAGACTGGGATCTATCAGTATTTCTTTAAGAGAAACAACAATAGCCATTACCTCTATATGAGAAAT
This sequence comes from Bombina bombina, assembly GCF_027579735.1. Taxonomy (NCBI): domain Eukaryota; kingdom Metazoa; phylum Chordata; class Amphibia; order Anura; family Bombinatoridae; genus Bombina; species Bombina bombina. Next base: position 805,645,998 of record NC_069502.1, on the reverse strand, counting down.
AATAACTGTTCCTTTAATGGTTAGAATTCTATCTAAGTTGTGTATTATTTATTTTCTTCATAAATAATATATTGAGACAGTATATCTCTGACATAATATTAAAGATTAAATGTTATGATAGACAAAGACCTTTTTGTATTAATATTAAATAAAATAAAATAAAATTATTTTCCATAGTCATTAAAGTAATGAACTGAGTATATTAATGGTTCATTTTGTAAAAAAACTTTTTTGTAAGTGATTTTTTTTTTTTTTTATATTTTATTGAGGTATATATACACATATACAGAACATACAAAATTGCCAAAACTGGAGAATTACAGACGTTGATGTAAAGATCACATTGATAAAATAGTGTACGGTCTTAAGTACATATAAATTTAGAAATTAAGTAGGCAAAGGAAACTGTAACCTCATTTTTGAAAAAGAATAATATAATCCTCCTCTGGAAATAATAGGCCACTCTTGGACCTCAGGAAAATAACAAGATTCGATGGAGGTAAGATAATCAATAGCCGCTCTTGGGCTTGAAAGAGCATAACACAATAAATGTACATATCAACAACCAAATGTATAAGAAGATTCCATAATAATGAATAAAATAAATTTCTGGTTTAGTAAGGAGTCCCTAATGAACACTAAACTCCACCCAACTAGTACTAGGAGTCGTGAAACTCAGTAATTATATGTTCTTATTATGGCGCATAACACAAACAGGGCTGCTGTATAATATTGGACAGGGGGTAGGATATTTTTTAACCCAAAACCCATACTAGTATATAACCAAATGTTCAGTTATTTCTTCCCAGTAGTTTCTGATAAAGTGAAGTATCACCCCGTCTCGGCCGCAGATAGAGCGAGACCAACACTTTGTATGAGGCACTGATGGGAAAACCCTTTGAGAAGATCATAATAGCCATATAAGATGGCGTATGTACCCATACACCCATTCAGCAAGAAGTAAAGATATTGTGTAGTGTCTAGGATTGCATTTAACTAGGAAAACATATATCCTATATAGTTGTGAACCCAAATAAAGTGAGTTGGGATATATAGGGAGTTTATCTAAATTAAGTTATAAGGCAATGAGTGGACAGACCAACTGTTTTAAATTGGTGAGAGACAGGAGAGGTGTCCCACACATATTATATTTATAGAGGAGATCTGACTATAGTACCCATATTATACTATATAATTACTGTTGCCCTCCAGACCCATAAAATGGAGTGTGACTGCTCTCCATAGAGATCACAATAAAAAAAACAAAAAAAAACAAAAAAAAAAACAAAACACTGAGGCACATAAGGAATAATTTTGCATAGCAACCCAGCAACAAATAAACAATAGCTATCATTCTGACCCCTGTTCTTACTTTCTGTTTCCTTATCTCCCTTACCCCCTTCTGTTTTGCGAAAGCCAAATCACTTATTTGTACAGAGTAAACATAAAATCAGTGAGAATTATCTACGACAGTTGTTGTGCAGGTTAACCCTTAATCTGAACATATCATCCTGCACAAAGGACATACTGGGGAAGCATGAGTTTGGGTAATAGGCAAAATGGAAACTACACCCTGAAAGAACTTATATAAGTGAGGTTATATCCAGCACTCTGACCCATATGCAGAGAGAAAGTTGCATTGCGTGTCCTTCTTGTTGTAGAATGAATGTAAGGAAGCTTCTGTAAATCAGTAAATACGCCTAGAGGAGCTTTATATACCAAAGCAGACAGTTAATGAATATATAAGCTATTAGCTGATGTGTCCCAAAAACAAACATAAGTCCAATACAAAGGCAACTTGATCCTGAACAACCGTCCTCTTGACCTTATTGCCAAACAGCAGCTGAGGGAGGAAAAGTTGTTTAGCCTACTCCGGCTTTAGGGAACGTCAACCTAGGCAAGCGGTGACCCTCTGTTACCTGCCACATCACACCACCATTTCTCCATTGCAGAGTGCGAGGTGAGGGCCGTTCCACACAGCCTGTGTCAGGTACTACCCTATATGGAGTAACACGGCTCCGCAACTGTGCAGGCTTCAAAAACAGCTGTGCCTGATCTCTGCAGGATTCCCGATCAACAGGCAAGTTTAAAAGTACCGGACTTGGAGTTTCCGCACTAAGATGAAAGTGACAGCAAATTACAGACCTCCGCTCATAGGTAAGAACCCTGTTGAGTACTATCAGCTTACCCGGGACATCGCGCCACTTAGGATAGGGTCCCTCTGCCGCTGACACTTCAACTGCTGGGCCTACCCCCTCGCTTCTGAGCGGACACACTTTGTCTAGGAGAGCGGGGGGGAACAAAGGGGGATCCTCAAACTCCGTCACCGCTGGAGTATTAGCTCCTTCATCTGGCAGCTGCACTAGTGCTGGTGGCGCAGGGGCACTGGTTTCAGCAAGAGTTACATACAGCTGTTGTCTGGCACCAAACCCCTCAGCAATTAGAGTCCGTAGTCTACCATAATGTTCCTCAAGTAGGGCACAAATAGCAGTCTCAAAGTCCCGTGGGTGGAGTACCATAATTTCGCTGTAGTGATTCAGGGAATTATTGCAGTGAGAATATTGCAATCCAATAGGGAATGCCTTACCCGGATAACCGGGGGGGGTGCTGAAGTCCCACGAGGAGGCCGCCGCCGCCAGAGGCCACAGCAGTCTAGATCAGCGCTCCAGGGTCATTATGTCAGCAATTTTGGTACAAATCAGTTCAGTAGGTTATACTGCAGACACATCCAGTATTTTTTCCCATAGATGCTGCAATTAACTGCATACAATCGGCGGATTATACAGATCGTCTCCCAGAGCTCCTGATAACACGTCCTGTCATGGACGCCGCCTAGACACGCCCCGTAAGTGATTGTTTTTAGCGCCACCTAGTGGTATATTGTTATATAAGGTGAAGGTTGCTGTTATCACCCTGCTTGTTTCATAATAAAAGGTTATGCTGTCACCTTCTTCTGTTCTTTGAATTATCTTTGTGGCCTTGGAAGTGGGCCTCTGTGACTTGCATATCATCCTGAGTGCTGGACATTACTTGTGTTCCCCCATCAGACAGCCCCAGGCCGACCTGATAAGGGTCTAGCTGGGTCTGCCGAACTGGAAGGGGGGAGATTTCTCGAATACCAGACCACCCAGGCTTCCCCCCTCATGGCTTACAAGATCTCACTGACTCTTGCTGTGTGTTGTATCTTGTCAGAGAAGAGCTGATCTCTGCCTGGGTAAACCCTCCTAGGATGGCCTGACTCCTGGAACTGCCGGTCGGCCGCATCAAAGCCAAACTCTTGCTAGGTTTAACCCTGTTTGCTCCAGCAGCCCTTTGCCCCAAAGCTCTGCTTTTTTTGGGGATCAGTAGCCAATAGGGAGTACAAGAGGGGGGGGGGAATTACCGGAGGAGAGCTCCTATGGGAACCGGGGTGTTTGGACATCCCTATCCCCCTATCTTTACCGAGCTGTAACTCAGGTCCCCAGTAACAAATCATGCTGCTTTTTGGACGGTGGCACCTGGGGACCGAGAGCTTTCAAACCACTCCCTTTCAAACGAAGTGCCGCCGCTCCCCCGGAATCACCCTGAAACCACCACCTCTGGGTCCTGGGACTGTAGCTGCTATGGCAGGCACCAGCCTGTCTGGAGGGACGGGAATGGCGGGAGATTTGGGAGTGAGATAAGATCTGTGTGTGTGTGTGTGTGTATATAAGCAGGATGTGTTTCCTCAATAAAGGGTACTTCTTGTTTCACCTGAATGCTAGTCTTTCTAGTTATTTGGGTGAGAATTGCTATAATCACTTTCTCTCCTACATAGCAGCCTGCTGTCAGAGATAGGAAGGACTCTCTGGCAGAGCTACCCAGTCAGGGTAGCCAGAGTCTGTCACAGAGTGAGATCCTGAATACTGGTGCTATCTGGTATCAGGGTCGGCTACTGGCTGTAATCACTTGGCAGCTACACAGCTGCAGTCAGCAGGGAGGAAGCAGGACCCTTTTGGCGGAGCTACCCAGTCGGGGTAGCCGCAGTAATCCACCACACCTTCTCTGAGTAAGGACGCTCCAGCAGGAGGGTAACTGAACAAAGCTGCACTATTAGTCGGGTACCAGACTGGAAAATCCCTTTCTCATGTTTCACACACCGATGAACTGTGGGGCCCAAGTCACGCTGTAATCAAAAAGGCACAAAGAGAAATAAGAATGAGAAAGAGAAATGAGAGAGAGAGAGTGAGAGGCAGTAGGAAAGTAGTGGTCCCCTGTGTTCTCTACTGAAGGAAAAGTTAATGTATCAGAAAACAAACGCCTAGATTTAGAGTTTTGTCGGTAAAAACCCGCATAGCTAACGCTGCTTTTTTTCCCAGTGCACCCTTCAAACAACGCTGGTATTTAGAGTTGCCTGAGTGGCTGCCTTAAGCTCAAAAAAGGGTGCATTGAGCATAATTTAGCTCCACTTCAACCCTCAATACCAGCGTTGTTTACGGTAGCGGTAAGCTGGAAAAACGTGCTTGTGCACGATATCCCCATAGGAAACAATGGGGCTGAGCTGGCTGGAAAAAAACCCAACACCTGCAAAAAAGTAGCCCCATTGTTTCCTATGGGGAAACACTCTCTAAGTCTGCACCTAACACCTTAACATGAACCCGGAGTCTAAACACCCCTAACCTTACACTTATTAACCCCTAATCTGCCGCCCCCGCTATCGCTGACACCTGCATTATATTAACCCCTAATCTGCCGCTCCGTACACCGCCGCAACCTACATTATCCCCATGAACCCCTAATATACTGCCCCCAACATCGCCTCCACCTATATTATTATTCATTACCCCCTAATCTGCCCCCCCCCCACCCCAACGTCGCGCTACCTGTCAGGATTCACCTTAAGTATCACTTGTTAACAAGAATTAGGGATGCTGTACCTTTAACAACAGGTTGCTTCACTTCCTGTTTCCTATAAAAGACTGCCACTCCTTTAGTTCAGTGCTTGGTATTGAGTCAACTTTGATACTATGCTCTCTTGAGAATTTACAGATTAACTTTTAGTGATTCAGCACAAATCTACAAATACCCTTCAAGCCTTTTACTTCGTTGCTGTGCTCTTATTCAAGATTTCCCTTTGTTACGATACCATCAGATATTCCGGCCGGATCTACAATATCAATCCGCGGTGACGTCACACGCCAACGGGATCGTTCAACCAGGCAATTGCGCAGCTCTCATACTCATCGGAACTCTAAGTGTCATTGAACTTACCTCACAAATCTAAACTTGCCATCCGGCTCTGATAAGGTACCACTCTTCTTTCATGGCTTATTATAATTAACCAAATACTCGCAGCTATCATGCTCTAACAAAATACTATCAGGAGTATGTAAGTTCTATTTAACTCTGCCTATTGTTTTCAAATTAGTCTCATTTGTATCTTTCATTTTCCAAATTGTTTTCAGCAAGTTGATACTTTTTGCTACTACATATCTCAGCTTATATTTTTTCCTATAACTTCTGTCATTATTCCACACAAGTTTCATTTACTAAACTTAACTGCATTCAACTGTAGTAACATACAGGTGGCAGTTTAAGCTATTATTTTTTTCCTTGAAACTCATATCAACTGTTTAGAATTATAATCGTGACTCACGTTATCTTTATGGTAACCTATGTGTTTTCATATAATTCTAATCCACAATTACATACTTTTATCTCAGCAGCTGTGGTCTAATTGAAGTTTCCATTTCTTTTTTTCATAGATAGTTTGTTTAGCAAACAGACTGTGACAGAATACCAAGCCCTATTTGTAACATGGACCCAGCTGAGATGACCGCACAAATACAATCTCTTAATCAAAAAGTAGATTTACTTGCTGATGGCCTTAACACATTAAAAGCAGAGAATGTAGCACTTAAAGCTTACATAAAAGATTACCTAGAGACTAAAGTACATACACCTGAGCCACAAGTTAGTCTTCCTGAAAAATTCTATGGAGACAGGGCACACTACAGAGATTTCAAAAATGCTTGCCTTCTCCTGTTTACTTTAAAACCACAGTCATACCCCAACGATAGAATCAGAGTTTTGACTATTATTTCGTTCCTCAGAGGGGAACCACGCAGTTGGGCCAATACTTTTTTTGAGACCAATGAAGAGATACTCAACTCATTGGATCAATTTCTCTTAGCCATGGGTCAATTGTATGAGGACCCTTTTAAACAGCAGACTGCAGAGACAGCACTCAGGGCTCTGAAACAAAAGAAAAGGGTAGTCGAGGACTACATTACAGATTTCAAGAGGTGGGCAAAAGATTCCGAATGGAATAACCTCTCTTTAAGGAATCAGTTCCGCCTGGGTCTAGCAGACTCTGTTAAAGATGAACTCTCCCGCACGAATATTCCTCCCACACTAGAAGAGTTAATGAAGCTCAGTATTACTATCGATAGGAGATTGAGGGAAAGACAGCATGAAAGAACATACCCAGAGACGTACACTAAGAAAACTACTAGTAGTACACCTGCCACTTCCTCGCATAAGTCTAACATAGAACCAATGGAGATTGGCTTTCTAAAAGGCCCTTTAAGCCCCAAGAAAAAATTAGGCGCAGGGAAAATAATTTGTGCCTCTACTGCGCTTCAGACGAACACACAGTTAAGGATTGTCCAGCCCTGCAGAGATCTAACAAGGGTGAGTTTGTTACTTCCAGTACTTGCTGTAATACTTCTGAACTAAGAACAACATACTGTAAACTCTCACTCTCTTTTCAGTGGGATCAACATCGGATCAACGTACCCGCAATAATTGACTCTGGAGCAACAGCTTGTTATATTGATAAAGATTATACATTTATCAATAAAATACCGCTTATCCACAAAAAGTCTCCTGTTTTATTAAAGGCTATTGATGGAAGGCCTATTTCTTCAGGTCTTGTAGAGTTTCAAACAATACCCATACTTGTCTCTACCCCTGAACAACATAGGGAATATCTTACGTTTGATGTCATTGCTTCCCCTGCATCCCCAGTCATAATAGGGTTAAATTGGCTAACATTACACAACCCTGACATAAATTGGACAACTTTGACGCTTACTTTTTCTTCTAAATACTGCAGTACCACATGTTTCCCATTAAACATTATGCACATCACCCCGGTACAAGATGATATACTTCTACCTGAACAGTATAGGGATTTTGCAGACGTTTTTAGTAAAACTCAGTCAGAAAATCTTCCCCCACATAGGAAGTATGACTGCCCTATTGAGCTAGTCCCAGGGGCACAGATACCCTATGGCCATATTTTTCCTTTATCCAAACCAGAACTTTCACATCTAAAAACTTACCTTGAGGAAAATTTAAAAAAAGGATTCATTCGCCCCTCCACCTCTCCAGCTGGAGCGGGCATATTCTTCGTAAAAAATAAAGACGGCTCTCTACGGCCTATAGTAGATTACAGACAACTTAACAAGATAACAATAAAGAACCGGTACCCTCTACCACTTATCCCTGAATTGATTGAAAGACTAGGGGCTAAATACTTTACCAAATTAGACCTCAGAGGGGCTTATAACTTAATACGTGTAAGAAGTGGTGACGAATGGCTCACGGCGTTCCGTACTCGATACGGCCTGTTTGAGTACACCGTGATGCCATTCGGCTTATGTAATGCCCCGGCCACCTTTCAACATCTTATCAACGATCTTTTTAGGGATTTTCTAGATGTTTTCCTTGTCATATATTTGGATGACATACTCATTTACTCAAAGACCTTCTCTGAACATATTTTACACGTAAGACAGGTACTCTCTAGGTTGAGGAGTAATTCACTTTACGCAAAACCCGAGAAATGTATTTTCAACACACAGAGTATTACTTTTTTAGGCTATGTTATAACATCCACTGGAATTCACATGGAACAAACCAAAATTCAGGCCATTATCGATTGGCCCCCGCCTAAAACAAGGAAAGAAGTTCAAAGGTTCCTTGGATTTGCGAACTTTTATCGGAAGTTCATAAAGAACTTCTCGAACATAACAAAACCTCTAACTTTCCTAACTAAATCCAATTCACCTTTTAAGTGGAATACCGAAGCTCAATCAGCATTTGATATATTAAAACACCGTTTCACTACTGCACCAATTCTCAGATTTCCTAACCCTGAACTACCATATACCCTGGAGGTAGACGCTTCGGATGTAGCTGTAGGAGCAGTCTTATCTCAACGTTCTGGTATAAACCAACCCCTACATCCTGTAGCTTACTTTTCTCGATGTTTATCCAGCTCGGAACAAAACTATCCTATTGGAGATAAGGAGCTCCTTGCCATTAAGTTGTCACTCGAACACTGGCGTCACCTATTAGAGGGCACTTCACTTCCCATTGTCATATATACGGATCATAGGAATCTCCAATACCTTAAAACTACAAGGACACTTTCCGCTAGACAGGTCCGCTGGAACCTATTCTTTTCTAGGTTTAACTTTCAAATTGTCTACCGACCTGCGAACAAAAACCATAAAGCAGACGCTTTATCAAGGTTAGCTAACTACTCTCGTTTTGATTGTCCAAAAGATACTATTATCCCATTAGAAAATTTTATCTCTTTTGTCATAGACACCAACACAAGTCTCTCCCATGAACAATCATTGGACTCCAGTAAACCGATCTCTCATTTGCAGAAGAAGGCTGATGGTTTATATTACTTCAAGGATAAATTATACATCCCTCCTAAACTAAGAGGGATTGTTCTGCAATCCTCACATGAATCATTACTCGCTGGGCATCCTGGCATTAAAAAGACACAGGAACTTATCACACGTTCCTATTGGTGGCCAGGAATCTGTCAAGACATAAAAAAGCATGTCCTAACCTGTACAGAATGTACAATTTCCAAAAGAGCTAAACATCCTCCCTATGGACTCTTGATTCCAATACCTACGCCTAGCAGACCTTGGCTAGAGATCGCTCTAGATTTCATAGTTGATCTTCCAAAATCAGACAACAACACTACCATCTTAGTTGTTGTCGATCTGTTCAGCAAAATGTCACACTTCATTCCTTACCATAAACTTCCCTCTGCATCTGAAACTATTCAACTACTTATTCATCGTGTTTTCAAGCATCATGGTATCCCCGATACTATGCTTACTGACAGAGGAACTCAATTTTCTAGCAAACTCTGGACTGAATTCTGTAAGGTATTTTCAATTGACAAGCGGCTGAGTACGGCTTATCATCCTCAGACCAACGGCCAGACTGAGAGGTCAAATCAGTGGCTCGAGCAGTTCCTTAGGACTTACTGTTCGTCTCAACCACTGCAATGGTCGAAGCATCTCCCCTACGCTGAATTCTGCTTCAATAACACCACTCACTCCACAACTCAACAAACTCCATTCTATACCAATTATGGTTATCATCCCAGATTTCAACTACTGCCCGACAACCAGAGTTTTTCACCCAAAATCTCAGATCTCTCCATTCTTATCTCGTCCAATTTTTCCACGGTTAAGGCTGCTATAGAAGATGCAAAGAAGACCCAAAAGTATTATTATGACAGGAAAAGAATACCATCTCCTATATACTCGATTGGTGACTTAGTTTGGTTATCAACCAAAAACCTCAAACTTAATATTCCTTGTAAGAAGTTCGCTCCACTTTTTATTGGACCTTATCCTGTGACTCACATCGTCAATTCCAATGCTGTTCGTCTTAAGTTGCCTGATTCAATGAAGGTACACCCCACCTTTCATGTATCCCTACTAAAACCATACAAAGCTCTCAGGAATTCCTCTTCTGGTACCATTCATCCTGAAGTTGTTGTGGACCCTAACATTGAATATGAGGTACTTTCTATCCTGGACTCTCGTATTCAACGTGGAGTTCTTCAATATCTTGTCCGTTGGAAGGGTTATACCCCAGATGATGATTCGTGGGAACCCGCTGTTAACATCTCCGCTCCTAGACTGGTTGCACTGTTCCATCGTAGGAATCCTGACCGTCCCAGTCCTTGAGCCCCGGAGTTGCTCCTTGAGGAGGGGGTCCTGTCAGGATTCACCTTAAGTATCACTTGTTAACAAGAATTAGGGATGCTGTACCTTTAACAACAGGTTGCTTCACTTCCTGTTTCCTATAAAAGACTGCCACTCCTTTAGTTCAGTGCTTGGTATTGAGTCAACTTTGATACTATGCTCTCTTGAGAATTTACAGATTAACTTTTTAGTGATTCAGCACAAATCTACAAATACCCTTCAAGCCTTTTACTTCGTTGCTGTGCTCTTATTCAAGATTCTCCCTTTGTTACGATACCATCAGATATTCCGGCCGGATCTACAATATCAATCCGCGGTGACGTCACACGCCAACGGGATCGTTCAACCAGGCAATTGCGCAGCTCTCATACTCATCGGAACTCTAAGTGTCATTGAACTTACCTCTCAAATCTAAACTTGCCATCCGGCTCTGATAAGGTACCACTCTTCTTTCATGGCTTATTATAATTAACCAAATACTCGCAACTATCATGCTCTAACAAAATACTATCAGGAGTATGTAAGTTCTATTTAACTCTCTATTGTTTTCAAATTAGTCTCATTTGTATCTTTCATTTTCCAAATTGTTTTCAGCAAGTTGATACTTTTTGCTACTACATATCTCAGCTTATATTTTTTCCTATAACTTCTGTCATTATTCCACACAAGTTTCATTTACTAAACTTAACTGCATTCAACTGTAGTAACATACAGGTGGCAGTTTTAAGCTATTATTTTTTTCCTTGAAACTCATATCAACTGTTTAGAATTATAATCGTGACTCACGTTATCTTTATGGTAACCTATGTGTTTCTCATATAATTCTAATCCACAATTACATACTTTTATCTCAGCAGCTGTGGTCTAATCGAAGTTTCCATTTCTTTTTTTCATAGATAGTTTGTTTAGCAAACAGACTGTGACACTACCTTACCTACACTAATTAACCTCTAATCTGCCGACCGGACCTCGCTGCCACTATAATAAATGTATTAACCCCTAAACTGCCGCACTCCCGCCTCGCAAACACTAATCAGCTTTTTTACCTGAAAATAAAAATACAATACCCCCCCACATTACAACCCACATACCCCTACTCTAACCCAGCCAAACCCCCCTTAAAAAAAAAAAACTATCGCTAACCCCCTGAAGATCATCCTACCTTGAGTCGTCTTCAGCCGAGCCGAAATCTTCATCCAAGGTGCGCAGAGGAGGTCCTTCATCCGGTAGAAGTCTTCATCCAAGCGGGGGAAGAAGAGGTCCTCCATCCGGGAGAAGGGAGGGCAGATTAGGGGTTAATACTATTTATTATAGTGTTTGCGAGGCAGGAGTGCAGCGGTTTAGGGGTTAATACATTTATTATAGTGGCGGCGAGGTCCGGTCGGCAGATTAGGGGTTAATAAGTGTAGTTAGGTAGCGGCGATGTTGGGGGGGGGGCAGATTAGGGGTTAATAAATATAATATAGGGGTCGGCAATGTTAGGGGCAGCAGATTAGGGGTTCATAGGTATAATATAGGTGGCGGCGGTGTCCGGTCGGCAGATTAGGGGTTAAAAATTTTTATTATAGTGGCGGCGATGTGGTGGGGCCTCGGTTTAGAGGTACATAGGTAGTTTATGGGTGTTAGTGTACTTTGTAGCACAGTAGTTAAGAGCTTTACATTCACCCGTTAGCCCATAAAGCTCTTAACTACTGACTTTTTTTGTCGGTAGGATCTTGTCGGTAGAGGGTCTACCGCTCACTTCTTCCAAGACTCCAAATACCGGCGTTAGGCAGATCCCATTGAAAAGATAGGATAAGCAATTGGCGTAAGGGGATCTGCGGTAGCCTGGCGTCACGGTAAGGAAGTGAGCGTTAGACCCTTTCCTGCCTGACTCTAAATACCAGCGGGCGGTAAAAAGCAGCGTTAGGACCCCTTAACGCTGCTTTTGACGGCTAACGCCAAACTCTAAATCTAGCCAAAAGTCTCTAGATCTTAAAATAGACCAAGCACACCTGACTTGTTATGGAGCTACAAGTACATGCACAGAAAGGTGCAAAGCAAAAAACTCATACATTCTAGTATCGCCCCAGACCCCTCTACTAACTAGCACAGAGAACATATTTTGAACATCCATATTTGAGAGGCTATGGGTATACAACGTCGCTTGATAAAGCGGAACGGCTTTTTTGCAATTATCTCCCTGCTGATCCTTGATATTAGGCGGGAGGATAGTGTATCTAAACGCTAATATTGCACACATCTGTGGTGGTCTATCCGAGTAGCCCCACACTAAATATAAAAATTCTTCCCACTGCCGATCCTACTAAAAGGAGTCCATAGAAGTACATAGAGGGGAAAACAAAAAAAGAGATTGGGTATAAACTTACTACCCCCCCGATTCTTCAAGACCTCGTTCGTAAATAAGAGGCCTGAGGGCTTAAAGAGGGCGGGTGAATGGCACCAAAATCTCTCACACAAAGCTTGTCTCGCTTCCGCCATTAGCAAGATATAAATGTACAGTCATTTTATCTAGTAACCACTCTCAAAGCCGTCAACTGATAAGGGAGAAGTATATAATTGAGGAGCCTTACATTTTCCAAATAAAAAAATCATCTATAAAGCCTTCCGGCACCGATTGTATAAGATCTACGCTCCAGGGATAGTTAAATGCCGAACCCCACTAGAGATCCATTGGCGTATAAGTAGTGCTGTCCCTTCATTGTCCTTAAAGAACACTAACTGCACAGAGAAAATAAAGTACCCTTTATCCCATTCCAAGGATATTTAAGACCATACAGACACATTCCTCCTCAAATAAGGGCATATGGCCTTATTGTATAAGCACAGTGACCTGGGATAGGAAGAAAAGCAGTGCAACTAACACTGGTTGCTAGGTTGGTGGTTAGCATACATTTCTGAAGAGAGGACAGAGAAGCCTCCCTGCGACCGATAGCAGCTAACAGCTACCAATACTCTTACTAAAGAGGATTACACAGCATTACCCCAGTCCCACTTGAAGAGAAACTACCCATTCAAGGAATTAAATTTCTTCAGAGCACTATCTTCACTTCCTCTTTGTAACACAGGAAAAGAATGACTGGGGAGTATGGGTAGTGGGAGGATACTTAAGCTCTGGCTGGTGTGTCTTTGCCTCCTCCTGGCGGCCAGGCGGTGATTTTCCCAACAGTAATTAATTTAATCATGGACTCTCCATTCCATTGGGAAGAAATAATATTATTGTTTTAGTAAAATAAAACTATTTCTATTGATATTAATGTAATAATTTTCCTCCTTCCAATAAAGTACAGGTGAAAAGTTGATCAAATGTGAATGATTAACCAATTAAACTGGATATAGTTCACCTCCAAATAATTTCATTAATTTCATTGATCTATCTATGCATATCTAATGATACAAACCCAAATCAGTAATGGTCTGATATAACTGGTAAAAATAATATTAAAACTTATTATTCTAAAAATCATCAAAATCATATAAAAACATAATTTATGCTTACCTGATAAATGTATTTCTCTTGTAGTGTATCCAGTCCACGGATCATCCATTACTTGTGGGATATTCTCCTTCCCAACAGGAAGTTGCAAGAGGATCACCCACAGCAGAGCTGCTATATAGCTCCTCCCCTCACTGCCATATCCAGTCATTCGACCGAAACAAGACGAGAAAGGAGAAACCATAGGGTGCAGTGGTGACTGTAGTTTAATTAAAATTTAGACCTGCCTTAAAAGGACAGGGCGGGCCGTGGACTGGATACACTACAAGATAAATAAATTTATCAGGTAAGCATAAATTATGTTTTCTCTTGTTAAGTGTATCCAGTCCACGGATCATCCATTACTTGTGGGATACCAATACCAAAGCTAAAGTACACGGATGATGGGAGGGACAAGGCAGGAACTTAAACGGAAGGAACCACTGCCTGTAGAACCTTTCTCCCAAAAACAGCCTCCGAAGAAGCAAAAGTGTCAAATTTGTAAAATTTTGAAAAGGTGTGAAGCGAAGACCAAGTCGCAGCCTTGCAAATCTGTTTAACAGAGGCCTCATTTTTATTTATAATATTTTTTTTATTAAGGTTGTGCGAAAACAATACAACTTGTATGAAAACAGCGTATCATGGAAATAAACAAAAAAAAAGTACATTTCAGGTTGACGCCTTCCATATATACATAGAAGATTACATTTCTCAAAATGAATGAATAAACAAGGTCAACAGAATAATAAGATTCTCAATATGAATAAATCTTATAGAAAAGACTGGAACCTCAGTTTCTCTATTTTATACAAACTAAAATTATCAGTTAGAATGGTCACATTTAAGTTGGTAAGCTTAGAGTAGTTTAGCAGTTAGTGCTTTAAATGGTGGATTGTGCTAAAAACCTGAGCAGCCCTGCTACACTAGAAATAACAAACAAGGTCAACATCATACAGCACTGCAAGCGTTCCTGATAAATAAAAAAAAAAAAGCAATAGTTAGGTTGCGGCATAGGCAAGATAAGCCGCGTATTTAGCCCTCCTAGAATAGGAGGTAAATTATGCGGGGAGGGGTGATAAGTTAAAAATTATTATTTTTTTTTTACCCATGTAGGGTATCAGTTATAGGAAGATAAGGCAAACCTCAAGAATAAAGATTTAGTGTATTAGGTAAGGAACTATTTATTTATAGTTAATACATGTAACTAAGAGATATCAGGTGTATACCATATGTTGGCAGCTAAAAACTAAATTCAATGTTGTCTGTGGGAATATCAATTGAACGTTAAGATTATGCATGTAAACATTGTAAGCCCTCTGAGAACTCTTAATAGAATAAAGAGGGTAGAATAGCAGTTCCTACACCAATTGGCACAATGGAGCTGATCAAGGTGACAAGGGATGGAGCATTAACAACATTTTTGAAACCTAGCATGGATTACGAAAATACAAAGATTCATTTAGCATTTTAGATCAATATGAGGGCTGTTGAAACTAAGTCTGATAATAGGTAACAGGTCTGCTGCAGGACACGGGCCCTATGCCCTGCAGCATTAGGCACGTAGTACCAACAGGCAATTGAGTACAAGATATCCTCCCCAATACAATGCCCCCAGTATCCAGCAAATGCATAACAATTTCTGTTCCATCCATATAGAAACCCTCTCAATATCAATTTATATATATACATATTTGCGCAAACATACCCTAGGGTATCTTGAGAGTTCTGAGGAATACTTCTAGAAAATTGGGCTTTGACACCAAATTCAGGGTGCTATGGTTAGAACAATAAGTCAGTGCAGGGATTTATGTAATGCTCAAATCCTAGTGTTGGCAATATATGTTATCCTATCATGGTAATATCTGACTAATAACAACAACCAGGCATCTTTAAGAGAGTATTGCAAACATTTTAACCTAAAACTGAATAAGAAGGGCTGAAATATATATATTTTGTGAGAAAGTAACCTGATAACACTTCTTGTATAAACAATAACCCACGTGAATTTAACATTGAACATTGAAAAGGTACCCTTAGTATATCAGCCAAAATAGGCACAGACAGCATAATGTTCCGTCAAGGGTGCTATAAAATAAAGTGTCCTCCAGGCTCAATTCTGAGGGCAGTGAGGCAAGTTCAGGGACATGCATAACTAACAATATGTAAGAAGAAATGCGGACCATGTCCGTATGATAAGGCCATGACAGTTTTATGAAGGCATCATTAGATCTGTATCCTAAATCTGAGGTAAAGTTGCACATTGTCACTCACAGTCTCTTCAGGTCTTCAATTTGTTGAAGAATGCAGTGACGATGTATGCAAAGAAGAGAAAATCTTCACCCCACTCCAGACCGCGAGGCCAAAGATTCCCTCTGAGCAATCTGCAATGCTAGTCCATTCGCAGCTGTATTCAGCCGTTGAGGTTCCAGAGGTAAGGCTAAGCATGTCGGCAGATAAAGATGCAGTAGCGCTAACTGGTATAACCCTCTCATACCGGACACTTGTATATCCCCAAACCTCTCATATGCGATATCCTTATCTGGTAAGCGGTCACATGCTGGATTTCCCATGGGGACGTGAGACCTAGGTTTCCTCTGCTGAACTTCATCCTGCGCTTGTAAGTGTCGGGGACTATGACCAGCCACTTGGTTGCGTGTAGCTGCGTTAGGCCAGTTACAGGCTTTAGGATATGGCGCCTGCTTCTCTATCCCCTCTACACTGCTCTGGAACTCGCCGGGTACGTTTTGTGAGGCTGCTTGCAGGGGCAAACTGTGCTGAATGTCCTCAGGAGGTACTCTGCCGGTAATAGACAGAAATGACAAGGTAAGTGAGCGTTCCAGCTTCTGGAAGTGGGTATATAATAGCTGCCGAGCACTTTCTTCCCAATTAAGGGTCATGTTTCCCGGCTTCCATGTGGGAGAAAACATGGCGGATCCTGGCCGGTCTGATAGTTAGTCGGTTCAGTATCTAGTTATCCTCTGTTCCACATGGTGTCCTAGGGAATCCTGACGCCCTCCAGAGAGTGAAGGATGTTTGTATCATAAGTTTAAGCTGGACTGACGGCCAATTAAATAAAAATATAGATGGTTTCAGCAGAGCTGAAGTGAAGTGCGGCCATTCAGTTTCCAGGCTTGCTCCGCCCCCCAGAAGCCTCATTTTTAAAGGCCCATGTGGAAGCCACAGCTCTAGTAGAATGAGCTGTAATCCTTTCTGGAGGCTGCTGGCCAGCAGTCTCATAGGCTAAGCGGATTATGCTTCATAGCCAAAAAGAAAGAGAGGTTGTCGAAGCCTTTTGACCTCTCCTCTGTCCCAGAGTAGACAACAAACAAAGCAGATGTTTGACTAAAATCTTTAGTAGCTTGTAAGTAAAACTTTAAAGCACGAACCACGTCCAGATTGTGTAATAGACGTTCCTTCTTTGAAGAAGGATTAGGACACAAAGACGGAACAACAATCTCTTGATGATATTCTTATTAGATACCACCTTTGGTAAAAACCCAGGTTTGGTACGCAGAACAACCTTATCTGCATGGAAGATCAGATAAGGAGAATCACATTGTAAGGCAGATAACTCGGAAACTCTACGAGCCGAGGAAATAGCTACCAAAAAAGAACTTTAAGAACCAAATTTAAACTCCATGGTGGAGCAACAGGTTTAAACACAGGCTTGATTCTAACTAAAGCCTGACAAAATGCCTGAATGTCTGGGACATCCGCCAGACGCTTGTGCAAAAGAATAGATAGCGCAGAAATCTGTCCCTTTAAGGAACTAGCTGACAATCCTTTCTCCAATCCTTCTTGGAGAAAAGATAATATCCTGGGAATCCTGACCTTACTCCATGAGTAGCCCCTTGGATTTACACCAATAAAGATATTTACGCCATAGCTTATGATAGATTTTCCTGGTGACAGGCTTTCGTGCCTGAATTAAGGTATCAATGACTGACTCAGAGAAACCACGCTAAAATCAAGCGTTCAATCTCCAGGCAGTCAGCCTCAGAGAAATTAGATTTGGATGGTTGAAAGGACCTTGAAGTAGAAGGTCCTGTCTCAGCAGCAGAGTCCATTGTGGAAAGGATGACATGTTCCACCAGATCTGCATACCAAGTCCTGCGTGGCCACGCAGGCGCTATCAAGATCACTGATGCTCTCTCCTGCTTGATTTTGGCAATCAGACGAGGGAGCAGAGGAAACGGTGGAAACACATAAGCCAGGTTGAAGGACCAAGGCGCTGCTAGAGCATCTATCAGCGTTGCCTTGGGGTCCCTGTACCTGGATCCGTAACAAGGAAGCTTGGCATTCTGGCGAGACGCCATGAGATCCAGTTCTGGTTTGCCCCAACGATGAACCAATTGTGCAAACACCTCCGGATGGAGTTCCCACTCCCCTGGATGAAAAGTCTGTCGACTTAGGAAAATCCGCCTCCCAGTTCTCTACACCTGGGATATGGATAGCCGATAGGTGGCAAGAGTGAATCTCTGCCCAGCGAATTATCTTTGAGACTTCTAACATCGCTAGGAAACTCCTTGTTCCCCCTTGATGGTTGATGTAAGCCACAGTCGTGATGTTGTCCGACTGAAATCTGATGAACCTCATTGCCGCTAGATGAGGCCAAGCCTGAAGAGCATTGAATATCGCTCTTAGTTCCAGAATGTTTATTGGAAGGAGTGACTCCTCCTGAGTCCACGATCCCTGAGCCTTCAGGGAGTTCCAGACTGCACCCCAACCTAGAAGGCTGGCATCTGTCTTTACAATTTTCCAATCTGGCCTGCGAAAGGTCATACCTTTGGACAGATGGACCCGAGATAGCCACCAGAGAAGAGAATCCCTGGTCTCTTGATCCAGATTTAGTAGAGGGGACAAATCTGTGTAATCCCCATTCCACTGACTGAGCATGCAGAGTTGCAGCGGTCTGAGATGTAGGCGTGCAAACGGCACTATGTCCATTGCCGCTACCATTAAGCCGATTACTTCCATGCACTGAGCCACCGAAGGGCGATGAATGGAATAAAGAACACGGCAGGAATTTAGAAGTTTTGATAACCTGGACTACGTCAGGTAAAGTTTCATTTCTACAGAATCTATCAGAGTCCCTAGGAAGGAAACTCTTGTGAGGGGGGATAGAGAACTCTTTTCCTCGTTCACCTTCCACCCATGCGACCACAGAAATGCCAACACTATGTCCGTATGAGACTTGGCAATTTGGAAGTTTGACGACTGAATCAGGATGTCGTCTAAATAAGGGGCCACTGCTATGCCGCCAGAAGCGACCCCAGAACCTTCGTAAAAATTCTTGGGGCTGTAGCTAACCCAAAGGGAAGAGCTACAAACTGGTAATGCCTGTCTAGGAAGGCAAACCTGAGAAACCGATGATGATCTTTGTGTATCGGAATGTGAAGATAAGCATCCTTTAAATCCACTGTAGTCATGTATTGACCCTCCCTGGATCATAGGTAGGATGGTACGAATAGTCCTCCATCTTGAATGATGGAACTCTGAGGAATTTGTTTAAGATCTTTAGATCCAAAATTGGTCTGAAGGTTCCCTCTTTTTTGGGAACTACAAACAGATTTGAGTAAAATCCCTGTCCCTGTTCCTCCTTTGGAACTGGATGGATCACTCCCCATAACTAGGAGGTCTTGTACACAGTGTAAGAATGCCTCTCTCTTTATCTGATAATTGTGAAAGGTGAAATCTTCCTTTTGGGGGGGAAGCCTTGAAGTCCAGAAGATATCCCTGGGATATAATTTCCAACGCCCAGGGATCCTGGACATCTCTTGCCCACGCCTGGGCGAAGAGCGAAAGTCTGCCCCCTACTAGATCCGTTACCGGTAAGGGGGCCGTTCCTTCATGCTGTCTTAGAGGCAGCAGCAGGCTTTTTGGCCTGCTTACCCTTGTTCCAGGTCTGGTTAGGTCTCCAGACCGTCTAGGACTGAGCAAAAGTTCCCTCTTGTTTTGCATTAGAGGAAGTTGATGCCGCACTTGCCTTGAAGTTTCGAAAGGCACGAAAATTAGTCTGTTTGGCCCTTGATTTGGACCTATCCTTAGGAAGGGCATGACCTTTTCCTCCAGTGATATCAGCAATAATCTCCTTCAAACCAGGGCCGAATAGGGTCTGCCCCTTGAAGGGAATGTTAAGCAGCTTAGACTTTGAAGTAACGTCAGCTGACCATGATTTAAGCCATAGCGCTCTGCGCGCCTGGATAGCAAAACCAGAATTCTTAGCCGTTAGTTTAGTCAAACAAACAATGGCATCAGAAACAAATGAATTGGCTAGCTTAAGTGCTCTAAACTTGTCAAGTATTTCATCCAATGGAGTCGCTACCTGTAAAGGCCTCTTCCAGAGGACTCAAACCAGAACGCCGCAGCAGCAGTGACAGGAGCAATGCATGCAAGGGGCTGTAGGATAAAACCTTGTTGAATAAACATTTTCTTAAGGTAACCCTCTAACTTTTTTATCCATTGGATCTAAGAAAGCACAACTGTCCTCGACAGGGATAGTAGTACGCTTTACTAGAGTAGAAACTGCTCCCTCCACCTTAGGAACTGTCTGCCCATAAGTCCCGTGTGGTGGCGTCTATTGGAAACATTTTTCTAAAAATAGGAGGGGGAGAGAACGGCACACCTGGTCTATCCCCATTCCTTAGTAATAATTTCTTCAAAACCTTTTAGGTATTGGAAAAACATCAGTGACACACCGGCACTGCATAGTATTTATCCAGTCTACACAATTTCTCTGGCACTGCAATTGTATCACAGTCATTCAGAGCAGCTAAAACCTCCCCAAGCAATAAACCAGAGGTTCTCAAGCGTAATTTTAAAATTAGAAATCTCTGAATCAGGTCTCCCCGATTCAGAGACTCCACCCCACAGACTGAAGTTCTCCGTCCTCAGGATCTGCATATTGTGTAGCGCAGTATCAGACACTGGCTCTCATACAGCATCTACGCGCTCTGTATCCTCGTATAACCTCAAGAGCTATCGCGGCTTAGCCTCTCAATTCAGGCAATCTGGATAATACCTCTTGACAGGGTATTATTCATGATTGCAGCCATGTCCTGCAAAGTAATCGCTATGGGTTGTCCCTGATGTAAATGGCGCCATATTAGCGTGCGTCCCTTGAGCGAGAGGCGAAGGGTCCGACACGTGGGGTGAGTTGGTCCGCATAACTTCCCCCTCGGCAGGACCCCCTTCTGGTGACAATATCTTTATAGTTAATGACTGATCTTTACTGTTTAGGTGAAATCAATACATTTAGTACACATTCTCCTATGGGGCTCCACATGGCTTTTAAACATAATGAACAAGTTATCCTCGGTTTCAGACATTGTTTGTACAGACTATGCAATGAGACTAGCATGATTGGAAAACACTTTTAAGCAAGTTAACAAGGCAATTAAAAAATGTTACTGTGCCTTTAACAGTGAAAAAAGGGGCAGTTACACTAACAACATTTTTTACAGTGTATGTACCAAGTCAGCAGAGCATTGCTCCCACTTGCAAATGGATGATTAACCCCTTAATACCAAAAACGGAATAACAAATGACAAAAACGTTTTTTAAACAGTCACAACAACTGCCACAGCTCTACTGTGGCTTTTTACCCTCAATACGACTTTTGAAGCCTTTTGAGCCCTTCAGAGAAGTCCTGGATCATGCAGGAAGAAGCTGGATGTCTGTGTCTGTAATTTTTGCTGTGCAAAAAAAACGCCAAAATAGGCCCCTCCCACTCATATTACAACAGTAGGAAGCCTCAGGGAACTGTTTCTAGGCAAAATTCAAGCCAGCCATGTGGAAAAAACTAGGCCCCAATAAGTTTTATCACCAAACATATGTAAAAAACGATTAAACATGCCAGCAAACGTTTTAAAATACACTTTTATAAGAGTATGTATCTCTATTAATAAGCCTGATACCAGTCGCTATCACTGCATTTAAGGCTTTACTTACATTACTTCGGTATCAGCAGCATTTTCTAGCAAATTCCATCCCTAGAAAAATATATTAACTGCACATACCTTTATTGCAGGGAAAACCTGCACGCCATTCCCTCTCTGAAGAGTTACCTCACTCCTCAGAATATGTGAGAACAGCAAAGGATCTTAGTTACTTCTGCTAAGATCATAGAAAAATGCAGGCAGATTCTTCTTCTAAATACTGCCTGAGATAAACAGTACACTCCGGTACCATTTTAAAAATAACAAACTTTTGATTGAAGTTAAAAAACTAACTATAATACACCACTCTCCTCTTACTACGTCCATCTTTGTTGAGAGTTGCAAGAGAATGACTGGATATGGCAGTGAGGGGAGGAGCTATATAGCAGCTCTGCTGTGGGTGATCCTCTTGCAACTTCCTGTGGGAAGGAGAATATCCCACAAGTAATGGATGATCCGTGGACTGGATACACTTAAGAGAAATTGGTCTTATTGACTAGTGATTTAAATCAAATCCAACCTGGGTTCACCTTATAAATGCTTGAGGTGCAGAAAAGTCTTCAAACAGCTCCAAAATTGCACGCCCGGGGGGGGGGGGGGTGTCACATGCAGTCATCATCAGCACTTGGTATTGTGTGATTGACAACTACATGCCACCCTTTGCAGTTAGGTTAAGCTCTAAAAAAAATTTAATATGAGATTTCTGATGCCCAATAAGATTTGATTTCCGATTAAAACATTTCCCACAGTTAGAACATAAAAAACATTTTACTCCTGTATGAGTTTTCAGATGTGTAAGAAGAGTTGATTTCTGGGTAAAACATTTCCCACATTCAGAACATGAAAATGCTTTCTCCCCTGTATGAGTTTTTTTATGCATAATAACAGTTGATTTCAGAGTAAAACATTTTCCACAGTCAGAACATAAAAAACTTAAAATTATGCAGTCCACAGCTGCATTCATTACTTTTGGGAAATACAAAACCTGGCCACCAGGAGGAGGCAAAGACACCCCAGCCAAAGGCTCAGATACCTCCCCCACTTCCCTCATCCCCCAGTTATTCTGCCAAGGGAACAAGGAACAGTAGGAGAAATATCAGGGTGAAAAAAGGTGCAAGGAGAACAAATAAAAATAATTTAAGACGGCCCCATAGAAAAATACAGGCGGGGAGCTGTGGACTCTCCCCATCAGAAGAAAATAAAATTATCTGGTAAGCATAATCTAAGTTTTTCTTTTTAAACAGGGAGAGTCCACAGCAGCATTTATTACTTTTGGGAAATCAATACCCAAGCTATAGAGGACACTGAATGCAAAACGGGTGGGAACAAAAAAGGCGGCCCATTCTGAGGGCACCACAGCCTGTCGTAACCCAAACTCCCGATAAAGAAAATGGAACAAAAATGGAAAAGGATCGAGTAACTGGCCATCAGTTAGAAAAATAAAGATCCTTGCTAGAGACCACTCAGAAATCACTGGACTCAAATGAGCACAAAAGCCTCTGAGGTCCAGCTGACTCGAAGCCCGCAATTAAACCCTCTCCATGGCCAATGGCAAGAGGGACACCAAAAAATCCCCACCACATTCTTCCAGAATAAAAAGAAAAACATAATTTATGTAAGAACTTACCTGATAAATTCATTTATTTCATATTGGCAAGAGTCCATGAGCTAGTGATGTATGGGATATACATTCCTACCAGGAGGGGCAAAGTTTCCCAAACCTCAAAATGCCTATAAATACACCCCCCACCACACCCACAATTCAGTTTAATGAATAGCCAAGAAGTGGGGTGATAAGAAAGGAGTAAAAGCATCAATAAGGAATTGGAATAATTGTGCTTTATACAAAAAATCATAACCACCACAAAAAAGGGTGGGCCTCATGGACTCTTGCCAATATGAAAGAAATGAATTTATCAGGCAAGTTCTTACATAAATTATGTTTTCTTTCATGTAATTGGCAAGAGTCCATGAGCTAGTGACGTATGGGATAGCAATACCCAAGATGTGGAATTCCACGCAAGAGTCACTAGAGAGGTAGGGATAAAAATAAAGACAGACAATTCCGCTGAAAAAATAATCCACAACCCAAATCAAAAGTTTTAATCATATAATGAAAAAAACTGAAAATATAAGCAGAAGAATCAAACTGAAACAGCTGCCTGAGGTATTTTTCTACCAAAAACTGCTTCTGAAGAAGAGAAAAACATCAAAATAGTAGAATTTAGGAAAAAGAAAGCAAAGAAGACTAAGTTGCTGCTTTGCAAATCTGATCAACAGAGGCTTCATTCTTAAAAACCTAGGAAGTGGAATCTAACCTAGTAGAATGAGCCGTAAACCTCTGAGGTGGGGAATTACCCGACTCCAAATAAGCATGATGAATCAAAAGCTTAACCAAGATGCCAAAGAAATGGCAGAAGCCTTCTGACCTTTCCTAGAACTGGAAAATTTAACAAATAGACTAGAAGTCTTCCTGAAAGTAGCTTCAACATAATAATTCAAAGCTCTTACCACATCCAAAGAATGTAAGGATCTCTCCAGAGAATTCTTAGGATTAGGACACAAAGAAGGGACAACAATTTCTCTACTAATGTTGTTAAAGTTCACAACTTTAGATAAAAATTGAAACGAAGTCCGCAAAAAAAGCCTTATCCTGATGAAAAATCAGAAAAAGGAGACTCACAAAAAAGAGCAGATAAAACAGAAACTCTTCTAGCAGAAGAGATGGCCAAAAAGAACAATACTTTCCAAGAAAGTAATTTAATGTCCAGAAAAAGCATAGGCTTAAATGGAGGAGCCTGTAAAGCCTTCAAAATCAAATTAAGACTCCAAGGAGGAGAGATTGACTTAATGACAGGCTTGATACGAACCAAAACCTGTACAAAACAAAAAAAATATCAGGAAGTTTAGCAATTTTTCTGTGGAACCGAACAGAAAGAGCAGAGATTTGTCCTTCCAAGACCTTGCAGACAAACCCTTATCTAAACCCTCTTGAAGAAATTTAATGATTTGAGATCCTGATGGAAAAACAAACCTTGAGAAAGAAGGTCTGGCCTTAATGGAAATGGCCAAGGTTGGCAACTAAACATCTGAACAAGATCCAGATACCAAAACTTGAGCGGCCATGCTGGAGCCATCAGCAGCACAAACAATTGCTCCATGATGATTTTGAAAATCACTCTTGGAAGAAGAACTAGAGGCAGAAAAATATAAGCAAGTTGATAACTCCAAGGAAGTGTCAATGCATCCACTGCTTCCACCTGAGGATCCCTGGACCTAGATAGGTACCTGGGAAGTTTCTTGTTTAGATGAGATGCCATCAGATCTATTTCTGGAAGCCTGCACATCTGAACAACTTGAAAAAAAGACATCTGGGTGAAGAGATCATCCTCCCAGATGTAAAGCTTGATGACAAAGATAATCTGCTTCCCAATTGTCTAAACCTGGGATATGGACCGCAGAAATTAGACAGGAGCTGAATTTTGCCCAAGCAAGTATCCAAAATACTTCTTTCATAGCCTGAGGATTAAGAGTCCCACCCTAATGATTGACATACGCCACAGTTGTGACATTGTCTGACTAAAAAAACCAATAAACGTCTCTCTCTTCAAATAGAAGCCAAAACTGAAGAACTCTGAGAATCGCACGGAGCTCCAAAATATTGATAGATAATCTCGCATCTTGAGATTTCCAAACCCCTTGTGCTGTCAGAGATCCTCAGACAGCTTCCCAACCTAACAGACTCGCACCTGTTGTGATCACGGTCCAGGTTGGATGAACCAAAGAGACCCAAAAAAATATATGATGGTGATCTAATCACCAAGTCAGAGATAGTTGAATATTGGGATTCAAGGATATTAAATGTGATATCCTAGAATAATCCCTGCACCATTAAGTCAGTATTAAAAACTGGAAAAGGTTTCATATGAAAATGAGCAGAGAGAATCGAATCCAATGCTGCAGTCATGAGGCCAAAAACTTCCATGCATATAGCTACTGAAGGAAATAATAGAGACTAAAGGTTCTACAAGCTGAACCCAATAAAAATTGTCTCTTGTCTGTTAGAAACAAAGACATTGACACAATCTTATCTGGAAACCCCAAAAAGGTGACCCTTGTCTTGAGGAATCAAGGAACTTTTGGTAAAAAGATCCTCCAACCATGTCCTTGAAGAAACAACAGAAGTTGAAACGTATGAGATTCTGCAGAACGAAAAGACTGAGCAAATACCACAATATTGTCCAAATAAGGAAAACACCAAGAACCTTTTGAAAAGATTCCTAGAGCTGTCGCTAGGCCAGAAAGGAAAAGCAACAAATTGGTAATGCTTGTCTAAAAAAGAGAATCTCAGAAAATGAAAATAATCTAAATGAAAACAGAATATGAAGATATGCATCCTGAAAGTCTATTGTAGGAAAAAAACATAATTTATGTAAGAACTTACCTGATAAATTCATTTCTTTCATATTAACAAGAGTCCATGAGCTAGTGACGTATGGGATATACATTCCTACCAGGAGGGGCAAAGTTTCCCAAACCTTAAAATGCCTATAAATACACCCCTCACCACACCCACAAATCAGTTTAACGAATAGCCAAGAAGTGGGGTGATAAGAAAAAAGTGCGAAGCATATAAAATAAGGAATTGGAATAATTGTGCTTTATACAAAAAAATCATAACCACCACAAAAAAAGGGTGGGCCTCATGGACTCTTGCTAATATGAAAGAAATGAATTTATCAGGTAAGTTCTTACATAAATTATGTTTTCTTTCATGTAATTAACAAGAGTCCATGAGCTAGTGACGTATGGGATAATGACTACCCAAGATGTGGATCTTTCCACACAAGAGTCACTAGAGAGGGAGGGATAAAATAAAGACAGCCAATTCCTGCTGAAAATAATCCACACCCAAAATAAAGTTTAACGAAAAACATAAGCAGAAGATTCAAACTGAAACCGCTGCCTGAAGTACTTTTCTACCAAAAACTGCTTCAGAAGAAGAAAATACATCAAAATGGTAGAATTTAGTAAAAGTATGCAAAGAGGACCAAGTTGCTGCTTTGCAAATCTGATCAACCGAAGCTTCATTCCTAAACGCCCAGGAAGTAGAAACTGACCTAGTAGAATGAGCTGTAATTCTCTGAGGCGGAGTTTTACCCGACTCAACATAGGCAAGATGAATTAAAGATTTCAACCAAGATGCCAAAGAAATGGCAGAAGCTTTCTGGCCTTTCCTAGAACCGGAAAAGATAACAAATAGACTAGAAGTCTTTCGGAAAGATTTAGTAGCTTCAACATAATATTTCAAAGCTCTAACAACATCCAAAGAATGCAACGATTTCTCCTTAGAATTCTTAGGATTAGGACATAATGAAGGAACCACAATTTCTCTACTAATGTTGTTGGAATTCACAACTTTAGGTAAAAATTCAAAAGAAGTTCGCAACACCGCCTTATCCTGATGAAAAATCAGAAAAGGAGACTCACAAGAAAGAGCAGATAATTCAGAAACTCTTCTGGCAGAAGAGATGGCCAAAAGGAACAAAACTTTCCAAGAAAGTAATTTAATGTCCAATGAATGCATAGGTTCAAACGGAGGAGCTTGAAGAGCTCCCAGAACCAAATTCAAACTCCAAGGAGGAGAAATTGACTTAATGACAGGTTTTATACGAACCAAAGCTTGTACAAAACAATGAATATCAGGAAGAATAGCAATCTTTCTGTGAAAAAGAACAGAAAGAGCAGAGATTTGTCCTTTCAAGGAACTTGCGGACAAACCCTTATCTAAACCATCCTGAAGAAACTGTAAAATTCTCGGAATTCTAAAAGAATGCCAAGAAAAATGATGAGAAAGACACCAAGAAATATAAGTCTTCCAGACTCTATAATATATCTCTCTAGATACAGATTTACGAGCCTGTAACATAGTATTAATCACAGAGTCAGAGAAACCTCTTTGACCAAGAATCAAGCGTTCAATCTCCATACCTTTAAATTTAAGGATTTCAGATCCGGATGGAAAAAAGGACCTTGAGACAGAAGGTCTGGTCTTAACGGAAGAGTCCATGGTTGGCAAGATGCCATCCGGACAAGATCCGCATACCAAAACCTGTGAGGCCATGCCGGAGCTACTAGCAGAACAAACGAGCATTCCTCAGAATCTTGGAGATTACTCTTGGAAGAAGAACTAGAGGCGGAAAGATATAGGCAGGATGATACTTCCAAGGAAGTGATAATGCATCCACTGCCTCCGCCTGAGGATCCCGGGATCTGGACAGATACCTGGGAAGTTTCTTGTTTAGATGAGAGGCCATCAGATCTATCTCTGGAAGTCCCCACATTTGAACAATCTGAAGAAATACCTCTGGGTGAAGAGACCATTCGCCCGGATGCAACGTTTGGCGACTGAGATAATCCGCTTCCCAATTGTCTACACCTGGGATATGAACCGCAGAGATTAGACAGGAGCTGGATTCCGCCCAAACCAAAATTCGAGATACTTCTTTCATAGCCAGAGGACTGTGAGTCCCTCCTTGATGATTGATGTATGCCACAGTTGTGACATTGTCTGTCTGAAAACAAATGAACGATTCTCTCTTCAGAAGAGGCCAAAACTGAAGAGCTCTGAAAATTGCACGGAGTTCCAAAATATTGATCGGTAATCTCACCTCCTGAGATTCCCAAACTCCTTGTGCCGTCAGAGATCCCCACACAGCTCCCCAACCTGTGAGACTTGCATCTGTTGAAATTACAGTCCAGGTCGGAAGAACAAAAGAAGCCCCCTGAATTAAACGATGGTGATCTGTCCACCACGTTAGAGAGTGTCGAACAATCGGTTTTAAAGATATTAATTGAGATATCTTCGTGTAATCCCTGCACCATTGGTTCAGCATACAGAGCTGAAGAGGTCGCATGTGAAAACGAGCAAAGGGGATCGCGTCCGATGCAGCAGTCATAAGACCTAGAATTTCCATGCATAAGGCTACCGAAGGGAATGATTGTGACTGAAGGTTTCGACAAGCTGTAATCAATTTTAGACGTCTCTTGTCTGTTAAAGACAGAGTCATGGACACTGAATCTATCTGGAAACCCAGAAAGGTTACCCTTGTTTGAGGAATCAAAGAACTTTTTGGTAAATTGATCCTCCAACCATGATCTTGAAGAAACAACACAAGTCGATTCGTATGAGACTCTGCTAAATGTAAAGACTGAGCAAGTACCAAGATATCGTCCAAATAAGGAAATACCACAATACCCTGTTCTCTGATTACAGACAGAAGGGCACCGAGAATCTTTGTGAAAATTCTTGGAGCTGTAGCAAGGCCAAACGGTAGAGCCAC
Organism: Bombina bombina; assembly: GCF_027579735.1. Classification (NCBI taxonomy): domain Eukaryota; kingdom Metazoa; phylum Chordata; class Amphibia; order Anura; family Bombinatoridae; genus Bombina; species Bombina bombina. Next base: position 805,617,254 of record NC_069502.1, on the reverse strand, counting down.
AAATTGGTAATGCTTGTCTAGAAAAGAGAATCTCAGGAACTGATAATGATCTGGATGAATCGGAATATGCAGATATGCATCCTGTAAATCTATTGTGGACATATAATTCCCTTGCTGAACAAAAGGCAATATAGTCCTTACAGTTACCATCTTGAACGTTGGTATCCTTACATAACGATTCAATATTTTTAGATCCAGAACTGGTCTGAAGGAATTCTCCTTCTTTGGTACAATGAAGAGATTTGAATAAAACCCCATCCCCTGTTCCTGAACTGGAACTGGCATAATTACTCCAGCCAACTCTAGATCTGAAACACAATTCAGAAATGCTTGAGCTTTCACTGGATTTACTGGGACACGGGAAAGAAAAAATCTCTTTGCAGGAGGTCTCATCTTGAAACCAATTCTGTACCCTTCTGAAACAATGTTCTGAATCCAAAGATTGTGAACAGAATTGATCCAAATTTCTTTGAAAAAACGTAACCTGCCCCCTACCAGCTGAACTGGAATGAGGGCCGTACCTTCATGTGAACTTAGAAGCAGGCTTTGCCTTTCTAGCAGGCTTGGATTTATTCCAGACTGGAGATGGTTTCCAAACTGAAACTGCTCCTGAGGACGAAGGATCAGGCTTTTGTTCTTTGTTGAAACGAAAGGAACGAAAACGATTGTTAGCCCTGTTTTTACCTTTAGATTTTTTATCCTGTGGTAAAAAAGTTCCTTTCCCACCAGTAACAGTTGAAATAATAGAATCCAACTGAGAACCAAATAATTTGTTTCCCTGGAAAGAAATGGAAAGTAGAGTTGATTTAGAAGCCATATCAGCATTCCAAGTCTTAAGCCATAAAGCTCTTCTGGCTAAGATAGCTAGAGACATAAACCTAACATCAACTCTAATAATATCAAAAATGGCATCACAGATAAAATTATTAGCATGCTGAAGAAGAATAATAATATCATGAGAATCACGATTTGTTACTTGTTGCGCTAGGTTTCCAACCAAAAAGTTGAAGCTGCAGCAACATCAGCCAATGATATAGCAGGTCTAAGAAGATTACCTGAACACAGATAAGCTTTTCTTAGAAAGGATTCAATTTTCTATCTAAAGGATCCTTAAACGAGGTACCATCTGACGTAGGAATGGTAGTACGTTTAGCAAGGGTAGAAATAGCCCCATCAACTTTAGGGATTTTGTCCCAAAATTCTAATCTGTCAGGCGGAACAGGATATAATTGCTTAAAACGTTTAGAAGGAGTAAATGAATTACCCAATTTATCCCATTCTTTGGAAATTACTGCAGAAATAGCATTAGGAACAGGAAAAACTTCTGGAATAACCGCAGGAGCTTTAAAAACCTTATCCAAACGTATAGAATTAGTATCAAGAGGACTAGAATCCTCTATTTCTAAAGCAATTAGTACTTCTTTAAGTAAAGAGCGAATAAATTCCATCTTAAATAAATATGAAGATTTATCAGCATCAATCTCTGAGATAGAATCCTCTGAACCAGAAGAGTCCAAAGAATCAGAATGATGTGTTCATTTAAAAATTCATCTGTAGAGAGAGAAGATTTAAAAGACTTTTTACGTTTACTAGAAGGAGAAATAACAGACAAAGCCTTCTTTATGGATTCAGAAACAAAATCTCTTATGTTATCAGGAACATTCTGCACCTTAGATGTTGAGGAACTGCAACAGGCAATGGTACATTACTAAAGGAAATATTATCTGCTTTAACAAGTTTGTCATGACAATTATTACAAACAACAGCTGGAGGAATAGCTACCAAAAGTTTACAGCAGATACACTTAGCTTTGGTAGATCCAGCAGGCAGAGGATTTTCCTGTAGTATCTTCTGGCTCAGATGCAACGTGAGACATCTTGCAATATGTAAGAGAAAAAACAACATATAAAGCAAAATAGATCAAATTCCTTATAAGACAGTTTCAGGAATGGGAAAAAATGCCAAAGATCAAGCTTCTAGCAACCAGAAGCAAATGAAAAATGAGACTGAAATAATGTGGAGACAAAAGCGACGCCCATATTTTTTAGCGCCAAATAAGACGCCCACATTATTTGGCGCCTAAATGCTTTTGGCGCCAAAAATGACGCCACATCCGGAACGCCGACATTTTTGGCGCAAAATAACGTCAAAAAATGACGCAACTTCCGGCGACACGTATGACGCCGGAAACGGAAATGAATTTTTGCGCCAAAAAAGTCCGCGCCAAGAATGACGCAATAAAATGAAGCATTTTCAGCCCCCGCGAGCCTAACAGCCCACAGGGAAAAAAGTCAAATTTTTGAGGTAAGAAAAATATGATAATTCAGATGCATAATCCCAAATATGAAACTGACTGTCTGAAAATAAGGAAAGTTGAACATTCTGAGTCAAGGCAAATAAATGTTTGAATACATATATTTAGAACTTTATAAATAAAGTGCCCAACCATAGCTTAGAGTGTCACAGAAAATAAGACTTACTTACCCCAGGACACTCATCTACATGTTTGTAGAAAGCCAAACCAGTACTGAAACGAGAATCAGTAGAGGTAATGGTAAATATAAGAGTATATCGTCGATCTGAAAAGGGAGGTAAGAGATGAATCTCTACGACCGATAACAGAGAACCTTATGAAATAGACCCCGTAGAAGGAGATCACTGCATTCAATAGGCAATACTCTCCTCACATCCCTCTGACATTCACTGCACGCTGAGAGGAAAACCGGGCTCCAACTTGCTGCGGAGCGCATATCAACGTAGAATCTAGCACAAACTTACTTCACCACCTCCCTTGGAGGCAAAGTTTGTAAAAACTGATTTGTGGGTGTGGTGAGGGGTGTATTTATAGGCATTTTAAGGTTTGGGAAACTTTGCCCCTCCTGGTAGGAATGTATATCCCATACGTCACTAGCTCATGGACTCTTGTTAATTACATGAAATAATGCCGTTGCTGACCAAAAAGCAGAATAGACCATATAAACACCATTCTGAAAGATGGTACTCTTACATGACAATTCAAAAAAGATTTTCTATCTTTGGGACAATGAATAGTTCTGAACAAAACCCCAGACCCCGTTCCTGAAATGGAACTGGTATGAATACCCCAGGTACCTCCAGGTCTGAAACACACTTCAGGAAAGTCTGAGCCTTTACTGGAATAGCTGGAATATGCTAGAGAGAAAAAGACTTCTCACAGGCGGTCTTACTCTGAATCCTATTCTGTACCCAAATTTAAGAAGTTTGGACCGAATTGAACCAAACAACTTTAGAAAAAGTCTTAACCTGCCCCTTACCAGCTAGGCTGGAATAAGGGCCGCACCTTCATGCGAATTTGGGGGCTGACTTTGATCTTTAAAATGGCTTGAATTCATTCCATTTGAAGAAAGCTTCCAATTAGAAACATGTTACTTGGGGAAGAAATAGATTTCTGTTCTTTAACAAGAACACAAACTAATATAAGCTTAAGATTTACTCTTAGAACTTAATCTTGAAGCAAAAAAACTCCCTTCCCCAGAGTAACAGATGAAAATATTAAATCCAATTGTGAACCAAACAATAATTACCTTGGAAAAATAAAAATCTGGATTATAGAAATCAAATTAGCATTCCAAGATTTAAGTCACAAAAGTTCTTCTAGCTAAAATAGCTAAAGACATAGATTTAACCTCAACTGTGAAAATATCAAAAAATGACATCACAAATTAAATTATTAGCATGTTGAATCTACTTAACAATGCTAAACAAATCATAATCCAATCCTTGTTGCGCTAAAGTATCCAACCAAAAAGTTGAAACAGTTGCAACATCAGCCAAATAAAATGCAGGCCTAAGAAAAGGACCTGAAAATAAAATAATTTTCCTTAGATAAGATACAAATTTCCCATCTGAAGAAACTTAAAAATAAATACTATTTCCATAAGAATAGTAGTATGTTTAGCAAGAGTAGAGATAGCCCCATTAACTTTGGGGATCTTTAGAACTCCAAACTAACTGCTGGCAAAGGATACAACTTAAAAACCTTAAAGAAGGAATAAAAGAGCTCCCAGGCCTATTCCATTCCCTAGTATCAGGAACTGGAAAAAAACCTCTGAAGAAACCACAGGAGGTTAATAAGCAGAATTTAAATGTTTAGCTTGTCTTAAAATCAAAAGGACTAGTTTCCTCAATATCCAAAACAATCAACACCTTTTCAACAAAGAACGAATGTACTCTATTTAAAAGTAAAAAAGTAGATTTGTTAGTGTCAATATCTGATGAAATATATTTTGAATGAGATAAAACATCATCAGAGAAGGATAATTCAGTATGTTGTCGGTCATTTGAAAATTCATCAATTAAATGAGAAGTTTAAAAAAGACCTTTACATTTTAATAGAAGGTGGGATGGCAGAAAAAGCCTTAGAATAGAATCAGAAAAATATTCCTATAAATTCCTAGGTATATCTTGTACATTAGATGTTAAAAGAATAGTAATAGATAATGCATTAATACTGATGGACTCTGCATGTAAAAGCTTATCATGATAACTTTATTACAAACCATAGCTAAAGATAAAAATTCATAATATTAAAATAAATGAACTTAGCTTTGGTAGGACTGATATCAGTCATCAGGAATCCAACAGTGTTTTCTGATACAGGAACAGTTTTTGAGATATCTTGCAAATGTAAGAGAAAAAACAACATATAAAGCAAAATATCAATTTCCTTAAATGACAGTTTCAGGAATGGGAAAAAAATGGAACAAAATAAGCCCCTGAAAACCAGAAGCAGAATGAAAGAAAGACTTAAATAATGTCAGAAATTTGGCGCCAAGTATGACGCCCACAACTGACAAAATATTTTTTGGCGCCAAGAACGTCTGTAACAAACACAAGCGTCATAGATGACGCAACTATGTGAAAATTCTCAGCGCCAACTAAGACACCAGAAATTACGAAAATACGTCAACGTAATTCTCGCGCCAAAAAAGTCTTGCGCCAAAAATGACACAATAAATTATAGCATTTTGCGCACCCGCAAGCCTAACAGCCCGCAATTTAGAAGAAAGTCAATTTGAATTTTTTTTTTTTTTTCTTCATATGCATTTCCCAAATGAAACGGACAGTCTGCAAAAAGGAAATATACTGATAAACCTGAATCATGGCAAATATAAGTACAAACATTATATTTAGAACTTTACATTTAAAGTGCCAAACCATAGCTGAGAGTGTATAAATAAAGGAAAACCTACTTACCAAAAGACACTCATCTACATAAAGTAGATAGACAAACCAGTACTGAAACGAGAATCAGCAGAGGTAATGGTATATAAGAGTGTATAGTCGATCTGAAAAGGGAGGTAGGAGATGAATCTCTACGACCGAAAACAGAGAACCTATGAAATAGATCCCAGTTAGGATGACCATTGCATTCAATAGGTAATATTCCCTTCACATCCCTCTGTCATTCACTGCACTCTGAGAGGAACCGGGCTTCAGCATGCTGAGAAGCGCATATCAACGTAGAAATCTAGCACAAACTTACTTCACCACCTCCATAGAAGGCAAAGTTTGTAAAACTGAATTGTGGGTGTGGTGGGGGTGTATTTATAGGCATTTTGAGGTTTGGGAAACTTTGCCCCTCCTGGTAGGAATGTATATCCCATACGTCACTAGCTCATGGACTCTTGCCAATTACATGAAAGAAAGAAGAATCAGATAAAGAAGTCTGAAAAGGACCTCCAGAAACAAAACCCGAAAATCAAGGGCAAACAAAGGAAGAAGCCCCTAGTATAACTAAAAAAAGAGCAGACTACAAGGCTTGAAGAGGACAAGCCGCATAGAGAACACCCTACTGAAAGAGGAGAGCAAAAGAAGGAAAATTCCAGACCACCTCCTACATGGATCCCAAAGAACCAATGTAAAGCCCTAACCAGAACCGAAGTCCTAGAAGGACAAAAAATGTAGGTCCTACTACCTTACCACAGAGTGCTATCCAGCACTAAGAAACTTAACACCAGTAGGTAAAAAAAACCCGGGAGCAGAACAGGTAACAGAATAGAAGTAACATAAATTATGCTTACCTGATAATTTTATTTCCATCGTTGGGAGGAGAGTCCATAGCTTCATTCATTACTTTTGGGAATAAAGAACCTCCCCAACTCCCCTTATCTCCCAGTCATTCTGCAGAGGGAACAAGGAACAGTAGGAGAAATATCAGGGTATAAATGGTGCCAGAAAATAAGTTCAATTTAGGTCCGCCCACCAGAGTTACTTGCGGGAGCCGTGGACTCTCCTCCCCACGATGGAAATAAAATTATCAGGTAAGCATAATTTATGTTTTCCATCTAAAGGGGAGGAGAATCCACAGCTTTATTCATTACTTTTGGGAAACATTTACCCAAGCTTTAGAGGACACTGAATGAAACCGAGAGGGTAAAAAGGCGGACCCTAATCTGAGGGCCCCACAGCCTGTAAAACCTTTTCTCCCAAAAGCAGCTTCTGCAGAAGCAAAAACGTCAAATTTGTAAAACTTTGTAAAAGTGTGTAAGGAGGACCAGGTATCCGCCTTACAAATCTGCTCCATAGAGGCCTCATTTTTGAAGTCCCAAGACGAAGCCACAGCTCTAGTTGAATGAGCCGTAATCCTCTGAGGAGGCTTATGTCCTGCGGTCTCATAGGCCAAGCGAATCAAGCTCCTCAACCAAAAAGACAAAGAAGTAGAAGAGGGCTTCTGCCCCTTGCGCTTCCCTGAATACACCACAAAAAGAGATGTAGACTGTCTGAAATCCTTCGTAGCCTGAAGATAAAACTTCAAAGCACGAACCACATCCAAATTATGAAGTAACCTCTCCTTAGGAGAAGAAGGTTAGGACACAAAGAAGGGACAATTATTTCCTGATTGATGTTACATTTTTTTTTAAGATAGGGTACTACAACCTTATCTCCCGAAAACATCTTCATATTTAAAAGATACTGGTGATTTAAATAAACTTAAGGATATAGGCTATATTGGCAACAAATGTAACTTTTATACTCTGGATGTAACAAGCTTATACACCTCAATTAAACATACTAGTGGCATCTCTGCAGTTGCTAATACTCTTAAAATGGATAGAAAATATGGGGAGGAGGAAGTCCAATTTTTGTTAGATCTATTATCTCTGATTTTATATACAACAACAGGGAATGGCAATGGGCTCCAACGTTGCTCCAACCTATGCCAATATTTTCATGTCCCATATTGAAGAAAAATTTGTATACTCGCATAAGTCGTTTTTGCGACATGGGGTTGCTTGGTGGAGATTTATAGACGACATCTTTGGCATATGGTTGGGCGACATTGGTAGCCTATTGGAATTTGTTGATGACCTCAATAGGGCAGTTTCTGGGCTTAAGTTTACATTAAACATGAGTGAAACAGGTGTCCAGTTTATGGACACATATGTATATATTGAGGGAGGCTTCCCCAAGACAGATTTATTTTCTAAACCAACAGATAAAAATAAAGTACTCCAATATAGTAGTTTTCATCCGTTGAATACACTTGAAGCCATAACCAAAAGTTAATTTTTGAGGGTTAAGAGAATTGTAACTGATAAAAAGAGATGTGAACAGAGGTTAGAAGAGATGGCAAAAAAAATTACAGCAAGGGGTCCAGAGAAGTTAATTAGGAACCAACTTGAATCTATAAATAAAATAGAGCACACACAAATTGAGACTAAGAAGAAGAGTGATAGGATGATATTTGTTACCCAATACAGCAATTTAGGGCCAAAAATTTCACGTATCCTCAATAAATATTGGTATGTTCTGAAGGATTGTAATCCTCATGTTGAGAGCTTTCGGGAAAGACCAATGACAGCATATAAGAAAAACAAGAGCTTAAAAGATATTTTGGTTCATGCTGATGTAGGAAGTGAGACATTAAGTACACAAACATATATGGGATCTAAAAGAACAGGGTGTTACCCCTGTTTACACTGCAGTCATTGTAGTTCTATTATCAAAGGAGACAAATTATCTCATCCTATAAATGGGACACAGTATAAAATAAATAGATTATCTTACATGTAGGAGTACACATGTGATATATATCATTAAGTGTCCGTGTGCCGGACTTCCGGTAGGCGGCTAACCAAGATGGCCACAGTTTCACTTTGCTCCGTGAAAGAATCTTACTTCTAAAAAGCATTGTGGCAGATCTCGAGCCATCCAGACCTCCCTTGGCAATATTTGTGCCCGGGAAACCTGCAGGATCAGGACACTACAACCCCTGGCCACCGAGAAGGCATTAAAAAGTTATATTCCGTACTTGGGCCTTTCAGACGCGCTCACTATGGAGCACCTTATCGCAGCCCTTACTGAGGTCTTTGCGCCAGCATTGGACTCCCTTACAATAGCTATGGGGGAACTCATTTGTGAAATACAGAAGCCTCACGTACCTGAACCTCAACAAGTCTCACTAACTAAACCGAAGGTGGCTGGGACATTTCTGGCAGTGGATGCTTTGGTTACCGGCATGCGACCCCGCTCTCATGTTGCCACCTCTCCACTTAGCATGGACAACACGGCTGCGCAGTGTCCTGGGCAGACGGCGAGGAGCGGCGCCACAGCTCTAGGGACTATGGGTTCCCAATTTGTGATGTGCTCACCGGATTGTGCTGTCACGGCCCCAGCTCTGCAGCGGAGTGGACATCCCGCAATAGAACTCGATGCACTACAGCGCACTGCTCCCTTACAGGCTGCGCACTTGGTTGCAAGGGTCGACAACTGTCCCTCTGATTGTCTGGCTCTGAGGCAGCTCCGGTCAACTTTGCTACTTGAACCGTCTGCAGTTGTGGTGGTCGCAGACGGGTGTTTCTCTCAGTACTTCCGAGTCTGTCTACCATGTGGATTGCGCTGCTTGGGCTACTCTGTTCAGTGCATGGAACGGCTGGGAGACTGGCTCTTAGGAACATCGGCATCGATCAGGGAGGGAATAGGTTAATGCACTCCGCTCTCACCCGAGATTGTCTTTCTGGAACAGAGGAATTGTGCTGCTGCTTTGCCTAATGTTTTATACATCAATTAGGGGTTTTGACTGAGTGTTTGTGAAAAAAAACTGTAAATGCTGCAGAGGAAACCGGTCAAATATAGTATAGCAATCTCTCCCTGACCCAGGCTGAAGTCGGGTGAACTGATTATCTAATATTGCCCACCTGTTGTCAGCCCTCAGTTCCTTTGTATATGCTATTTTGCTTACCCGATATCTGTACACTCTATACTGCTTGTAGCTGACTGAACAAGGTAACTCCTCCACTTTTAGGTTAACTTACATACCTGAGCCGGCTGATATATAACATATGCACTCTTGCTGTGGATGATTGTCTACCCTCCTATTCCAAACTACCTTGCCCTCAATTACTAATATCAGCTGTCGATATACCAGATGTATGTGTTGGATATTTTTCCAGACCCTGCATGTGTGACTTTATTACTATTAAATGTTTGTTAGGTTGGAGGTCTGCCCATGTAATCGAGCCATCATGAGCGGTGGTGTCTACGGGGAGTGGTGCAGGGTGGATGATGTTTACACTGTAGTGCTCTGTGCTTCCCCACTGATCTAACATGATGTATTGTAACCTCATAGTAACACTTATATGCTGCCATAGAGCTTGTTAAATCAAAATCACTGGACTTGGTGGAAGAGGTGAGAACTTTTACTGGCTAGATGTATCTCATATTTTAATTTTAATTATAACCTACTCATGCTGTGGATTGTTGCCTACTCTTATGCTCCAAATTACCTTGCCTTCACCCAGCACAAATACTAGTTCCAGTTGTAGATATAGCAGATATATTTTTTTTATTGCTAACTGTCTGCTCGCTTAGAGGCAACCCACGTGCGCCATATGTCGGCACATAGCAGGCACAGACAACACCTCCCGCATCAGGCTCATCTCCTTCACTCTATTGCTAATGCAGGCTAAATGTTTCATGTCATAAATTACCTTCCACGCTTAGCGGCGACAATCTCGACTGATAGAGTAGACTGAACTATGCCTAGCTATTTATATGGCATCCTGATCTAACCTGCTAACGGCTCTGAAAATGTTTTGGAATGGGCTCCTGAAATAGTTTGCCAATATGTGTATCAGCCTCCTCACTACTAGGTGCCCTATCTTTTAATCCCCTGATAACAACATGATAGCATACCGTAGTATCCAGTGGGGCTTAGTGCGGAGTCTGGCCTCGTTTTATTCTGTTTTGTTTAAAGAGATTTAGGTTAAATTAGTTTTGTTAAATCTACTAAATTGACATACCTTACTTATACCTATCACACCTGTGGAGGATGTGTGCCCCCCTTTGAGGTAGCTGCTACATTTGAAGGTTAACACTTGACACCCATGAGTATATCCCCAATACGGCAATCTCGTCATCACTGATAGGGGGAATTGTAAATTAACCACTTACCGCCCCATCACAACTACAGGCATATTTATAGTGCAGCTCACATTGTGCAAGATTTTTGTATTTCTATAATACCGCCCCTAATAATTGTACAACTCTAAGAGTCTCTATTACTCAAACATAAGTCTATCCACCTAGAATTATCCCCCAATATGAGCTTGTCCACGACGACCTCCCATACTGAAAATTCCAGCTTAACTTGGACCCCAAGTTGTTTGGCTTATGGGCTACTTACTTCTCTTAAGGAACCGACATATTGTTGCTAACAGGTTAATAATTAATATGATATCCATATTTAATTTGTAAGGTGCTGTATACTTCATTAGGAGAGGGTACTGGTTCTTAGTTTTATTTGATTTATAGTTTATAATATAGTTTATAATTGTTTAGATTGGTTGTGAAAATAATTTTTAAAATAGTATAGGATATTGATTTTTGTAAGTCATTTAAATTATGTTTTATTTTTATATATATTGGTATATGCCACAAGATGGCAGTGCTGTATAGCTTGATAATTGTTCACACAAGTATAAAAGGCACACCTGTGCAACCATTCATTGACATGACTAAGAACCAATTGCTGGTTTGAAACGTTGTTGTTTGTATATTATGGACCCTGTATAAATAAAGTTTTTTTATTTACCACTTGGAGGCTGGAAATCTTTTGGATTTTTATATGATAAGGTTAGACACCACCTTGGGAAGAAACCCTAACCTGATGTGAACAGCCTTATCCACATGAAAAAGTAGGTAAGGGTGCTAAAATTGCAAGGCAGCGAGCTCAGATACTCTGTGCAGCGATGCAATAGCCAACAGGAAGAGAACCTTCCAGGAGAGAATCTTAATGTCAATGGAATGCATAGGCTCAAACGGAACCCTCTGCAATACCTTAAGGACCAAGTTTAAGCTCTATGGGGGAGCAGACTGCCTAAAGACAGGCCTAATTCTGGATAGAGCCTGAACAAAAGATTGAATGTTAGAAAGCTCAGCGAGTCTCCTGTGCAAGAAGACTAATAATGCCAAAATATGTCCCTTTAAGGAACTAGCGGCCAGACCCTTCTCCAACCCCCCTCCTGGAGAAAGGACAGAATCCAAGATAACTTCACCTTGTGCCAACGATATCCATGCTTCTCACACCAGGACAAGTAAGTCCTCCACACCTTATGGTAGATGTAATGAGTGACTGGCTTCCTTGCCTGAACTAGATTGTCAATCACACTTTCAGAAAAACCTCTCTTGGCTAAGACTAAGCGTTCAATCTCCACGCAGTCAGCCTCAGAGAAATGAGATTTTGATGTTGAAAGGGACCCTGTTCCAGCATATCCCTCCATGGCGGAGAGGACGACATCCCCACCAGATGCGCAAACCATGTCCTTTGTGGCCACGATGGAGCAATCAGGGTGGCCGAAGCTCACTCCTGTTTGATGCGTGCCACTACAAGAGGTAGAAGTGGTAACAGTGGAAAAATATAAGCTAGGCTGAATCCCCAAGGCACCACTAAGGCATCTATCAGCTCTGCTTGGGGATCCCTTGATCTTGACCCATATTGGGGTAGCTTGTAATTTAGCCTGGATGCCATGAGATTTATCTCCGGTGTTCCCCATCTGAGACAAATCTCCCCAAACACTTTGGGGTGAAGAGACCATTCCCCCGGATGAAAGGATTGTCTGCTGAGAAAGTCCGCTTCCCAGTTATCCACACCTGGAATGTGGATCGTTTAACGCGAGCAGTTGTGGGACTCTGCCCACTCCAAAATTCGAGACACCTCCCTTATTGCTAGGGAGCTCCTCGTACCCCCCTGATGGTTGATGTAAGCAACCAAGGTAATGTTGATGGTCTGGAATCTGATGAAGCTGATCGACCCCAGAGGAGGACACGCCCTCAGAGCATTGCAAATTGCTCGAAGTTCCAGAATATTGATCGGAAGGAGAGACTCCTCCCGGGTCCATTTTCCATGTGCCATCCTGGCACCCCAAACAGCTCCCCATCCCTGGTCCGAGCATCCATGGATATCCACTGCGATAGATCTGAATGATCGCTGTTCCACTGTCTCAACATGCACAATTGAAGGTCTGAGATGGAACCTGGTGAAAGGGATGACGTCTATGCTGGAGACCATGAGCTCGATCATCTCCATACACTGAACCACCAAAGGGTTTGAGGAGGACTGAAGGGCAAGACAGGTGGACGCAATCTTCCTGCGTTGTTGATCTGTGAGAAATATTTTCATGGACATAGAGTCTATTATCGTGCCCAGGAACTCCACCCTGTTGCTGGGAACCAGGGAACTCTTTCCTGAGTTGATCTTCCAACTGTGAGATTGGAGCAAGAAAGGAAGAGCCCTTGAATGGTCCTCTGTGAGGCTGAACGATGGCGCCTGGACTAGGATGTTGTCCAAAGAGGGCACCACAGCAATGCCCCTGGATCTGGCCACTGCAAGTACGCCCCCAGAACCTTTGTGAAGACTCTGCGCCGCCCCTTCATGCCGAATTTGTCTCGGTGAGCTTCTTGTTCTGCTTCGACTTGTTCCAAGACTAAGCAGGCTTCCAAGTTCCCTTGGACTGATCCGCTTTCGCGGCAGGCTGCTGCCGTTGGGCCTTGTCCGCACAAAAGGGACGAAAAGTAGACCTGTGACGAAAAGGCATAGAATTACTGGGGGATGAGAGGAGTGGGGAAGGTATTTAAGCCTTTGGCTGGGGTGTCTTTGCCTCCTCCTGGTGGCCAGGTTCTGTATTTCCCAAAAGTAATGAATGCAGCTGTGGACTCTCCCCATTTAAGAAGAAAATCCTCTCTCTCTTGTATGAATTTTCTGATGCGTAATAAGATTTGATTTCTGAGTAAAACATTTCCCACAGTCAGAACAGGAAAATCCTTTCTCCCTTGTGTGAATTTTCTTATGTGTAATAAGATTTGATTTCCAATTAAAACATTTCCCACAGTCAAAACATGAAAATCCTCTCTCTCCTGTATGAATTTTCTGATGCGTAATAAGATTTGATTTCAGAGTAAAACATTTCCCACAGTCAGAACATGAAAATCCTCTCTCCCCTGTATGACTTTTTTGATGTGTAATAAGATCTGATTTCTGAGTAAAACATTTCCCACAGTCAGAACATGAAAATCCTTTCTCCCCTGTGTGAATTTTCTGATGCCTAATAAGAGTTGATTTCTGAGTAAAACATTTCCCACAGTCAGAACATAAAAATCCTCTTATTCCTGTATGAGTTTTCTGATGTGTAAGAAGAGTTGATTTCTGGGTAAAACATTTCCCACAGTCAGAACATGAAAATGCTTTCTCCCCTGTATGAGTTTTCTGATGCGTAATAAGATTTGATTTCTGAGTAAAACATTTCCCACAGTCAGAACATGAAAATCCTCTTACTCCTGTATGAGTTTTCTGATGTGTAAGAAGAGTTGATTTCTGGGTAAAACATTTCCCACAGTCAGAACATGAAAATCCTCTTACTCCTGTATGAGTTTTCTGATGAGCAACAAGATTTATTTTACACTTAAAACATTTCCCACATATAGGACAGGAAAATTGCTTTTCTCCTGTATGAATTTTTAGATGTTTAAGAAGATGTGATTTCTTAAGAAAACATTTCCCACATTCAGAACATAAATTTCCCACATGGCTTCTTTGATTTTGAAGAAGATGTAAAGAAGCATCTGCACTTTGATCATGACTAGGATTATTGCAGTTTGTGAAATCACCTGTCAATTAGAAACATAATGGAAGTAATGATATTAATTACATAATTATTTTATCATGAGAACATATAAACTGATTTAGTCAGTCCCCTACACTTGTAGTAGACACTGTGACAACTAGAATTCAAACAAAAAGAGAAACAGTCTTCTAGGTACGAACAACAGCTCAAATAGCTTGTTCTATGGCCTGGTTGCCACCTGGGAGCTACTCCCAGGTGGCAACCGAACCATAGAAAAAGCTATTGAGCTGCTGTTCGTTCCTGGCAGACTGCTTCTCTTTCTGTTTTGCAACTGTGACAAGTAGACATTTTCCCAGTTTCTATGCTAAGGCTTAAAGGACTATTTCTAAGAATTCACAATTAGTCAAAGACCGAACTAAATTGAAATTGTTTTTTTTCTACCTAATGTATCTAGTCCTTTTAAAATTGTGTTAACAGAATCTTTTAGTAATATAATTGTTTCAGCCTATGAACTTATCTTTATAACTACTGCTTGTGTGCTTTAACTTTAGAAGAACAAAAACAAAGAAAAAGTGATGTAGTATATTTAAGCAATATGAAAAATCTTCATCAGAGAAGAATCTCACTCATGTGTCAACTACACCTTCTGAGATAATCAGCAGTTCCCCAGCCAACTGTATTACTCAGGCAATTCTGTTATTCCCAATAGATGATGAGGATTATTTAGCTGAAAAGGCTTAAAGACCCCAATACAGCTAGACCAAAAGGATATCAACTTGTGACACATTTTCAAAATAACATCCAACCACAGGCTAAGAGCATTTACATCACAGGAAAGAGGGTTATAATATGCAAATTAAAGGGCCATTAAATACAGTACAATTGCATAATAAAAAAACAAGGAAATAACACCTACTATGAATTTCAAATAAGCAGTACATTTTTTCTGTCAAATTTATTTTTTCTGCCCTTTTTCCACCCCTGTATCATGCCACAGACATGAGTCAATCACAGACTAGTATATGTATATAAATAATAAAAAAAGAGGACGTTTGCTCACCTTAAAGGGACATAAAACCCAAAAATGTTCTTTTATGATTCTGATAGACCATACAATTTTAAACAACTTTCCAATTTACTTTGGTTATCAAATGTTCTTAGTTTTCTTGTTATCCTTTGTTGAAAAGCTGGGATGTAAGCTCATAAGTGTGCATGTGTCTACAGCACTATATGGCCACAGTTTTGCAACAATGGTATACATTAGCAGGAGCATTAGATGGTAGCACTATTTCCTGTCATGTAGTGCTTCAGGCCACCTACCTAGGTATCCCTTTTACAAAGAATAACAGGAGAACGAAGCGCATTTGATAATAGAAGTAAATTCGAAACTTTTTTAAAAAGAAAACATCTATAAAAAAAAAGTTAAATGCAGAAAAATGAATGCACCGCAAAAAGGAACATTCAAAAGACCAGGTAACAGCACGTGCTTGCGGTGCATTTAACTTTTTTATACTAGTATACGTATACCCTGTGAGCTTGTGCTTGTTGCTTATGTGCACAAAACATTCAGTTTAATATTTTTTAAAATGTTGCATTAATTCTATATATTCTGTACTTGTAATGAAGAGCAGATTATCATTTTTTATAAAAGGCAATATATAATATGTAAAATAAACTTTATTAGTGAACATAAATGTCACACACGTACACTCACCTATGCCCTGCAACCATCACACGTTGCACAATAGGGCTGCACGATTAATCGCGAATGCGGTTTTAAACCGCGATTAATCACTGCGGTTTTAAAACCGCGAATGTATGCAATTTTTTGCCCCGCCCCTTTGTCGTCACCTATGACGTACAGGAGGGCTGGTGTTGTGTCAAATTGTCAAACTCTTCGGAATTTGGAACCCCGTCACTCCGCATGCACAAGAGGCCCAACCTCCTAAAATCAGCTGTTCCAAATTGCTCCATAACGCGCCGCCGACTTGCCGTGCCCGCCTTGCGACATTGAGCCGACTTACCGGGGAGCGATGTGGCTGATGCGGGTTACAGGGAGGCGGGTGCGCTGGAACTTATGTGGGTTGGGGGTTGATGGTGGTTACATGTGATGCTTATGATGTTAAAGGGGGTGCTTACTGGGGGGGTTACAGTGGGAGCTGATGGGACATGTAGGTTACACAGGGGGTGCTATTGGGGGTTACAGTGGGAGCTGATGGGGCTTATGTAGGTTACAGAGGGGGGGTTATGGGGGTTACAGGGGGTGCTGACATGCACTGACTTTAGCAATCCAGCCTTAGCGCCTCTGCAGTACAGTAATCCCTAATCACTCAGTGAAGGAGCCAGCCACATTTAACTGCTGTGCAGTTGTTTTTTGAAATTCCTCTCCTGGGTTGTAAACATTATAGTGGATATATATACAGGTAGCCCTCAGTTTACGCCGGGGTTATGTTCAAGGAGGAATGGTTGTAAATAAAAATCGTTGTAAATTGAAACCCAGTTTATAATGTAAGTCAATTGGAAAGTGAGGGAGTTAGGTTCCAGGCCCCTCTCTAAATTGTCATAAGTAACACCTAATACATTATTTTTAAAGCTTTGAAATGAAGACTTTAAATGCTAAACAGCATTATAAACCTAATAAAATAGATTGCATCATCATCAAACTAAGTTTAATGAACAAAAATATTTGCTAAACCGCACCTAATAAAATTATCACACAGACTGTATCGTCATCATCAAAGTTTAATGAACAAAAACAAAATTACACAACAGACTGTATCATCAACAAACTAAGTTTAATGAACAAAAACTTTTTTTTATTTGCCTTTTTCTGCAAACAGTTCTCTGAGTCTGCCGCTAAGGAAAGTGGCTGCTAGATCTTGTTCCTTTAAAAACGGCTCCATTGCTCAGGTCTGGTTATACACTGGTTAATTTCAGCCTGCCTGTATTTAATCACACAACAGACTGTATAATTATCAAACTAAGTTTAATGAACAAAAACGTTTTTTTTTCTTAGTCTGCAGCTAAGGGAAGTGGCTGCTAGATCTTGTTTCTTTGAAAGCTGATCCATTGATCACGTCTGGCTTGCTTGGCTTTGCATGTGTTTGCTGCAACACAAGCGGACAGCTCCACCTACTGGCTATTTTAATAGCAGTCAATGCTTTTCAATAGCAGTCACATGACTGGAAAAAAGGGCGTTATTCTGAAACAGCGCAAATTGAACGTCGTAAATCGAGGGCCACCTGTATGTATGTATGTATGTATGTATGTATGTATGTATGTATGTATGTATGTATGTATGTATGTATATATATATATATATATATATATATATATATATATATATATATATATATATATATATATATATATATATGCTATATATGTAAAGATTCTGTAGTGTTAAAATACATTTTTTAATGAAAAAGTAAATTTATGCTTACCTGATAAATTAATTTCTTCTATGGTACGACGAGTCCACGGATTCATCCTTTACTTGTGGGATATTATCCTCCTGCTAACAGGAAGTGGCAAAGAGCACCACAGCAGAGCTGTCTATATAGCACCTCCCTTAGCTCTACCTCCCAGTCATTCGACCGAAGGTACAGGAAGAAAAAGGAGAAACTAAAAGGTGCAGAGGTGACTGAAGTTTACATCGTCGTACCATAGAAAAAAATAATTTATCAGGTAAGCATAAGTTTACTTTTCTTCTATAAGGTACGACGAGTCCACGGATTCATCCTTTACTTGTGGGATACAATACCAAAGCTACAGGACACGGATGAACGGGAGGGACAAGACAGATGGTTAAACAGAAGGCACCACTGCTTGAAGAACATTTCTCCCAAAAATAGCTTCTGAAGAAGAAAAAGTATCAAATTTGTAAAATTTGGAAAAGGTATGAAGCGAAGACAAAGTCGCAGCCTTACAAATCTGTTCAACAGAAGCATCATTTTTAAAAGCCCATGTGGAAGCCACCGCTCTAGTAGAGTGAGCTGTAATCCTTTCAGGAGGCTGCTGCCAAACGGATGATGCTTGTCAGCCAAAAAGAAAGAGGTAGCCGTAGCTTTTTGGCCTCTTCGTTTTCCAGAACAGACAACAAACAAAGAAGATGTTTGACGGAAATCTTTGGTTGCTTGCAAGTAAAACTTCAAAGCACGAACCACGTCCAAGTTGTGCAACAGACGCTCCTTCTTAGAAGAAGGATTAGGACACAGAGAAGGAACAACAATTTCCTGATTGATATTCCATTGATATTCCTATTAGTAACAATCTTAGGAAGGAATCCAGGTTTGGTACGCAAAACCACCTTATCAGCATGGAAAACAAGATAAGGCGAGTCGCATTGCAATGCAGATAGTTCAGAAACTCTTCGAGCCAAAGAGATAGCAACTAAAAACAGAACTTTCCAAGATAGAAGCTAAATATCTATGGAATGCATAGGTTCAAACGGAACCCCTTGAAGAACTTTAAGAACTAAATTCAAACTCCATGGCTGAGCAACAGGTTTAAACACAGGCTTGATTCTAACTAAAGCCTGACAGAACGACTGAACGTCTGGAACATCTGCCAGATGCTTGTGCAGTAGAATTGATAAAGCAGATATCTGTCCCTTTAAGGAACTAGCTGATAGCCCCTTCTCCAATCCTTCTTGGAGAAAGGACAAAATCCTAGGAATCCTGATCTTACTCCATGAGTAGCCTTTGGATTCGCACCAATAAAGATATTTACGCCATATCTTATGATAAATTTTCCTAGTGACAGGCTTTCGAATTGCAACGTCCCAAGCACCCGGCAGCTGTATAAAGGCAAATGTAGAAAAAAGAGACAATACTCAGGCTTACTTCGTTAGTGCTCGTATATTTCAATGAAGTATATGGCATAAATACAGGTAACAGACTGGCAACAGCTAGTAGGTCAAACGCGTTTCATATGGACTATATTAACTTCATCAGTGACCATACCTGATTTCCCATAATGCCTGTTTATTTAAGGAGTTTAGAAAACACACCCTTCATTATCTACCAATTGAATCTATTTGGCATCATTATGGGCGTATGTCTGGAAACACCATATTAAATGCTCAATCGTGTCACCCAAAACATATCATCAAATCAATACCTAAAAGCCAGTACATTAGAGTCAAAAGGAATTGCACCAAAATTCAGGTTTACAATAAACACTCAGAAGATTTAACTAATAGATTAGCTGAGAGAGGCTACTGTAGAGAAACATTAATGACAACTAAAGAAGAGGTTGACAAGATTGATAGGTCTACCTTGTTTTATACAAGGAGACCAAAAGACACAAAAAGGCTTTCACAGCCGAAATTTATAAGTACCTACAGTGAGGAATATGGTACAATTTGTAACATTGTTCGCAAAGCACTTCCAATTCTGGAGACTGATGAAGCCCTACAACCTGTACTGAAAGAAGGGATTCATTTTGTTTCACGTAAAGCTAAGACTCTTGGCAACATTTTGTCACCTTCAATGTTGCCAGGGATCAAATGTACCAATTGGTTGTCCATAAAACCAGGTTTTTTCAAATGTGGCAGTAGGAGATGTAAATCGTGCTCCTTTGCCACATTTGGAACAAATTTTGTATCTTCTTTTAATAAAAAAGAATTTACAATACAGGAACACATAACGTGTAATTCATGTTATGTCATATACCTTTTGACCTGCAGGGGGTGCTATAGGCAATATGTAGGTCAAACGACAAGGGCCTTAAAAGATAGATTCCTAGAACATCTACGTTCTATTGAGGACCCTGAATCAACTACGCCCATCTCCCTGCACTTTAAAAAGGAACACAACTCTGACAGTTCCCTGCTGACATTCCAGGGTATCCAGCTGATTTCCAGACATCCTAGAGGTGGAAATAGAGCTGTTACTCTCAGCAAAAGAGAAATATTCTGGATATTTCAGCTGGATACCAGGATGCCAGCAGGTTTAAATTCTGAATGGGATGTCAAACTGTTTGTTGACACCCATTAAAAATTGATTTAATTAAACATTTGTGGCCCCAGAGGAGACGGAGAAAAGCGGAGTCAGAAACCGGCTCTAGTGAACCAAGCACACGGAGAGCCTAAAGCCGGTGAGAAAAAAAAAAGGCAACAGGTATTCACCCTTTACCCTTGGGGCAAGTAAGCGACGACCATACAACTGCATGTCAGGAGATGGGCAAACCACCTGGCTCATAGAGAAAGAAGGGTCCTGGTCGGTAGCAAGTAAAAAAAAAAGGTACTTTTAATTTGACATTTCCTGCCTGTATAACCGTTCATCTGAAAGGGGTGACTGCTGTTAAAGGTCCCAAAAAGGTTATCTGTTTACTTTAAAACGATCCTACTTATAACCGGGGACAGAAGCTACGGCAGAGTTGAATACAGCATGGACTTGAGACAAGCAACATTGTAACAGTCTTAGACATTTTGAGGATTTGGTTATGTTGGAAGAAGTTTCTTTTTTGCGTTGTTGTCTGTTGCAAAGACTATTGATTTAGAAAGCTTAGGCTGTTACAGGAATAGTGATCGCTGAATATTAACATGCATGTATCAATCTAATAAGAGAGCATGGTTTAAAGTTGGAATATAAGAAAATGTTTTTTTGCAACTTATTGTAATAGGGTACAAGCTATTGTAATATTCTGCCAAAATGTAATTTGGGCTAGAAAGATTGGTGATATTTTTGACACATCTTATAGGTATATTGTTAGCAGGGTATGTCTGAAGCTTTGCAAGAAAAATAAGATAACCTGCTGTGTTTGATTTTATGGTTAAACATATATTACTTAATTGTATGACTATACGCCCTCAAACATATGAGTTAGTGTTCTTTGCCTCTCTGCATGTTAAAAGTTTCTGTATATGCTAGCTCTGACAAATTTGTTTCAAAAGTTGTTTTAGGAGAATATGAATTAACTATTGCTGGCGTCCAACACGATCACTGAAGCTGAACTCAGCGTTTAAAAAGTTTTATTTTTGTTCACTTTTTTTTTTTTTCTTCTCTTTTTTTTCTTCTCTTTCTTTGTTTTTTCCCTTTTTTTCACTACTTGCACCTGCCTTGATAGTGTGGGGCAAGGCACACTTCACTCTGTGGTTGTTATTTGTGTATATGTATATATATATATATATATATATGTGTGTATGTATGTGTATGTGTATATATATCTATATACTTCTTTGCACTTCATTGGTCTGTTCAATCAATTATACCCACACTGACAGGGTATAAATAGGGAAAGCACACTCTCACAAACACATGGATAGATTCATCACACAATCAAAAAAATCGCCAGCAATACCACCTAAACGCGATAAGAAAGCAACAAAAAACTTGGAGTTAGAACTTAGTATGGAGACCCACATGGTACAATCTGATAAGCAAGAGACACAGACACTTATGCAACAAATTACTGATTTAATAATGCCACAATTTAATTCTATTAAAAATGATATAATTGGTCTCACGGAGGAAGTTAGACAATTTTCAAAAAGGATAACAGAGGTAGAATTAAGAGTCTCCGATTTGGAGGACCAGGTAGGATTACAAGATAAGAAATGCAAAGCTCAGGAAGTAACAATAATAAAATTACAAGCTAAAGTGGAGGAACTAGAAGATCAGTCACGCAGGAATAATATAAAAATAGTTGGTTTGCCAGAATCTATTATGCCCCAGGATTTAAATAAATTCGCCTCTCAAGAACTTCCAACTTTACTAGGTTTGCAAATTGTAGATTCATTGTTTACTGTAGAAAGGGCACATAGACTAGGGCCACCCAAAACGGGTTCTGAAAGCACAAACAAGCCCAGACCTATTATGGTAAAATATCTGAATTTTCAAGCTAAGGTTACAATAATGAGACAATTTAAACAGAAAAACACGCTAATGGTAGGTCAGAATAGGATACTTTTGTTTCAGGACTATTGAATGGAGACACAAATGAAACGTAAGGAAATGGCTCCTTATTGCACAACTTTAATTCAGAGTGGTGTACAGGCTAGGCTTATATATCCAGCAAAAATTAGTTTTAAAGCAAATAATGAAAATTTGACATTGAAAACGGTTAAAGAAGCTCAAGATTTCATTAGTACATTATAGCTAACGATATAGGAATAGAGGTGTCTCTCTGTTTAGTTTTTGCAATGTATGATAATACTAGAATCATTAGGCGACCACATAGTGGTCACCAAAAAGGCTCTATTTTTCAAGATCATAAACGTATTTAATTTATGATGGTGTTGAGTTCAGCTGTACAAAGATATGGTTTGCAGAGTAAAGAGCTTTTATTTTATGTAATGGTTGGTCTGTGTTGCTTTTGTTTTCTGTTGTGTTTTTTTTTTTTTTTTTTTTGTGTGTGTATTCTGTTCTGCCGACAGAATTCTGGTTCTATAGTTTAAAATAGTTAATATTCTATCATGGAATGTTGGGGGAATAACTTCCCCAGCAAAGAGGAGCATAATTTTAAAATTACTAAAAAAAAACAAGCCAGATATTGCTCTCATACAGGAGACGCACCTACAAGATGATGAAATCGTTAAACTTAAATGTAACTGGGTAGGCGAGATATTATCTGCCCCTGGACCGAAATGTAAGAGAGGGGTCGAAATATTATTTGCAAGAAAGTTCATGTATAAAATTGTTACCCAAATACAGGATCCAGAGGGGAGGTACATTATAGCTGAAGTAGAACATGGTGACACACACTTAGTAATTTGCAATATACATGGCCCAAATGAGCTAGATGCAGAGTTTTGGGAAAAAAATTATATTAAATTATTCCCATATATTAATAAAAATTTGATTGTTGCTGGAGATTTCAACATGGCGACCAGCCCAATGCTGGATAGAATTAGAACCGGTCACTCCCAGAGAGGTAGGAAATCGGAAGAAAAATTATTTGCCTCTTTTCGCAGCAAGTTGAACTTATTTGATATTTGGCAAATAAAAAACCCAGATACAAGATCTTTTACTTGTGAGTCTAAGACACATAAAGCGATGTCCCGGATAGATCTCTTTCTAATAAGTGAATCAATGTTCTCACTTGACTTAAATCCTAGGATCCAGGATATACTAATTTCAGACCATGCAATTGTTGGACTTGAGATAGATGGGATTAGGAGACAGAAGAGTGGTGTTAACAATTTTTATTTCCCTAAATTTTTAGTACAGGATAGTGATTTTAACAGGTTTTTAACAAAAAAATGGAAATTATACTACGAAGAAAATAAAAACTATTACCACAAGATTGAAATATTTTGGGAGGCTGCCAAGGCAGTCCTCCGGGGAGAAATAAAAGCCTACATGGTTAAATGGAAGAAAAAAATCACAGCAAAAGATGTGCAGTTGGCAAACCAATTAAAAAATAAGTACAGAGCTTATATTAATACGCCTAATGAGAGAAGCTGGGCTGAGTACACAAAGGCAAAGATAGAAAGAGAGGACTTTTTGAAAATAAAAATGGCCAAACAGAAAAAAAAAATGAATGCCTTTTTCGCCAGTCATCATGGGAGGTCAGCTAAAGTATTGTCAAAAATAATGAAGAACAGGCAGGCCGAGAAAAGATATTTAACATCAATTAAAATCGGGGAAACAAGGTATACTACTGCGAGTAAAATAAGACAGGCAATGTATGAATATTATAAGGAAATTAACATGGCAGGAGCTTGTGACAAAAAGATAAAAGAACAGTTCTGGGGAAAAGTTACTCCACCAAAAATTGACCCAGACGAATTAATGGAACTAAATCTACCAATAACAGAAGAGGAAATTATTAAAGAGATAGGAAAGGCCAAATTGAATAAATCTCCAGGCCCAGATCAAATTCCGGTGGAATTTTATAGAATACTTAAAAATGAACTGCCTGGCACGTTAAGTGATCTTTTTAATCAGTACTATAGGGAGAACTCTGCAGAGTCCAATTTGATTTTTGCGTCCACAGTCACATTAATATATAAGAAAGATAAAGATCCAGAAAACCCAAATGCATATAGACCAATATCATTATTAAATAATGATTACAAGTTACTTACAGCAATAATTGCAGATAGACTAAAAAAGTACATAAATAATTTGATCCATCAGGATCAATCAGGGTTTATGCCAGGAAGAAACGCTTCAAAAAATATAAGAAAAGTTCTATTGACCTTAAACCATTATTGGAATGAAATTAAGGTAAAGGGAAATAACTGTGAACATGATGCAGCCTTAGAAACATTAGACGCCGAAAAGGCATTTGATCTAATCACCTGGGACCATCTTTTTACCACATTAACACAATTTGGCCTAACAGGGAATTTCTTTAATTTTGTTTAGTTGATTTATAACACACCATACTCCTGCCTTTTAATAAATGGTCAATTGTCGCCAAAAATAAGGTTAACAAAGGGAACAAGACAAGGGTGCCCGTTGTCACCCTTGTTATTTAACTTGTCATTAGAACCATTTGCTATAAAACTTAGACAAATCTTACCGGGGGTAAAGATAGGAGATGGCAGGGTATCTTTGGCTCTCTATGCAGACGATATAATACTTTTTCTGCCTAGAACATCACAAAACATACCGGTACTACTAGAATTAATAGATGAATTCAGTGCGTTTTCCGGGTATAAGGTTAATCAGGGAAAATCAGAAATATTATGGATCAGAAAACCCTGTGGGCAGTTGAGTAAGCATCCCTTTCATGAGGTAGAACAAATTAAATAATTGGGTATATATTTAGGTAACAATCCAGGATTATGGTATAGTTTAAATTTTACAATTTTTTTTCAAGAAAGTAAAAGGTTGCTAGACGGATGGAGACCACTACCCATAGCATTATAAGCCAAAATTACGATTTTGAAGACTTATCTATTCCCCCGTCTATTATACTTATTACAAAATTTACCTATTTTTGTTAAAAAACAGAATTTATGTTTACCTGATAAATTTCTTTCTCCAACGGTGTGTCCGGTCCACGGCGTCATCCTTACTTGTGGGATATTCTCTTCCCCAACAGGAAATGGCAAAGAGCCCAGCAAAGCTGGTCACATGATCCCTCCTAGGCTCCGCCTACCCCAGTCATTCGACCGACGTTAAGGAGGAATATATGCATAGGAGAAACCATATGGTACCGTGGTGACTGTAGTTAAAGAAAATAAAATATCAGACCTGATTAAAAAAACCAGGGCGGGCCGTGGACCGGACACACCGTTGGAGAAAGAAATTTATCAGGTAAACATAAATTCTGTTTTCTCCAACATAGGTGTGTCCGGTCCACGGCGTCATCCTTACTTGTGGGAACCAATACCAAAGCTTTAGGACACGGATGAAGGGAGGGAGCAAATCAGGTCACCTAAATGGAAGGCACCACGGCTTGCAAAACCTTTCTCCCAAAAATAGCCTCAGAAGAAGCAAAAGTATCAAACTTGTAAAATTTGGTAAAAGTGTGCAGTGAAGACCAAGTCGCTGCCCTACATATCTGATCAACAGAAGCCTCGTTCTTGAAGGCCCATGTGGAAGCCACAGCCCTAGTGGAATGAGCTGTGATTCTTTCGGGAGGCTGCCGTCCGGCAGTCTCGTAAGCCAATCTGATGATGCTTTTAATCCAAAAAGAGAGAGAGGTAGAAGTTGCTTTTTGACCTCTCCTTTTACCTGAATAAACAACAAACAAGGAAGATGTTTGTCTAAAATCCTTTGTAGCATCTAAATAGAATTTTAGAGCGCGAACAACATCCAAATTGTGCAACAAACGTTCCTTCTTTGAAACTGGTTTCGGACACAGAGAAGGTACGATAATCTCCTGGTTAATGTTTTTGTTAGAAACAACTTTTGGAAGAAAACCAGGTTTAGTACGTAAAACCACCTTATCTGCATGGAACACCAGATAAGGAGGAGAACACTGCAGAGCAGATAATTCTGAGACTCTTCTGGCAGAAGAAATCGCAACTAAAAACAAAACTTTCCAAGATAATAACTTAATATCAACGGAATGTAAGGGTTCAAACGGAACCCCCTGAAGAACTGAAAGAACTAAATTGAGACTCCAAGGAGGAGTCAAAGGTTTGTAAACAGGCTTGATTCTAACCAGAGCCTGCACAAAGGCTTGAACATCTGGCACAGCTGCCAGCTTTTTGTGAAGTAATACCGACAAGGCAGAAATCTGTCCCTTCAGGGAACTTGCAGATAATCCTTTTTCCAATCCTTCTTGAAGGAAGGATAGAATCCTAGGAATCTTAACCTTGTCCCAAGGGAATCCTTTAGATTCACACCAACAGATATATTTTTTCCAAATTTTGTGGTAAATCTTTCTAGTCACAGGCTTTCTGGCCTGAACAAGAGTATCGATAACAGAATCTGAGAATCCTCGCTTCGATAAAATCAAGCGTTCAATCTCCAAGCAGTCAGCTGGAGTGAAACCAGATTCGGATGTTCGAACGGACCCTGAACAAGAAGGTCTCGTCTCAAAGGTAGCTTCCAAGGTGGAGCCGATGACATATTCACCAGATCTGCATACCAAGTCCTGCGTGGCCACGCAGGAGCTATCAAGATCACCGACGCCCTCTCCTGCTTGATCCTGGCTATCAGCCTGGGGATGAGAGGAAATGGCGGGAACACATAAGCTAGTTTGAAGGTCCAAGGTGCCACTAGTGCATCCACTAGAGCCGCCTTGGGATCCCTGGATCTGGCCCCGTAGCAAGGAACTTTGAAGTTCTGACGAGAGGCCATCAGATCCATGTCTGGAATGCCCCACAGGTGAGTGACTTGGGCAAAGATTTCCGGATGGAGTTCCCACTCCCCCGGATGCAATGTCTGCCGACTCAGAAAATCCGCTTCCCAATTTTCCACTCCTGGGATGTGGATAGCAGACAGGTGGCAGGAGTGAGACTCCGCCCAAAGAATTATTTTGGTTACTTCTTCCATCGCTAGGGAACTCCTTGTTCCCCCCTGATGGTTGATGTACGCAACAGTCGTCATGTTGTCTGATTGAAACCGTATGAACCTGGTCCTCGCAAGCTGGGGCCAGGCCTGGAGAGCATTGAATATCGCTCTCAGTTCCAGAATATTTATCGGTAGAAAAGATTCTTCCCGAGACCAAAGACCCTGAGCTTTCAGGGATCCCCAGACCGCGCCCCAGCCTATCAGACTGGCGTCGGTCGTGACAATGACCCACTCTGGTCTGTGGAACATCATCCCTTGAGACAGATTGTCCAGGGACAGCCACCAACGGAGTGAGTCTCTGGTCTTCTGATTTACTTGTATCTTCGGAGACAAGTCTGTATAGTCCCCATTCCACTGACTGAGCATGCACAGTTGTAATGGTCTTAGATGAATGCGCGCAAAAGGAACTATGTCCATCGCCGCCACCATCAACCCGATCACTTCCATGCACTGAGCTATGGAAGGAAGAGGAACGGAATGAAGTATCCGACAAGAGTCCAGAAGCTTTGTTTTTCTGGCCTCTGTTAGAAAGATCCTCATTTCTAAGGAGTCTATAATTGTTCCCAAGAAGGGAACCCTTGTTGACGGGGATAGAGAACTCTTTTCCACGTTCACTTTCCAGCCGTGAGATCTGAGAAAGGCCAGGACAATGTCCGTGTGAGCCTTTGCTTGAGGAAGGGACGACGCTTGAATCAGAATGTCGTCCAGGTAAGGTACTACTGCAATGCCCCTTGGTCTTAGCACCGCTAGAAGGGACCCTAGTACCTTTGTGAAAATCCTTGGAGCAGTGGCTAATCCGAAAGGAAGCGCCACGAACTGGTAATGTTTGTCCAGGAATGCAAACCTTAGGAACCGATGATGTTCCTTGTGGATAGGAATATGTAGATACGCATCCTTTAAATCCACCGTGGTCATGAATTGACCTTCCTGGATGGAAGGAAGGATAGTTCGGATGGTTTCCATCTTGAACGATGGGACCTTGAGAAATTTGTTTAAGATCTTGAGATCTAGGATTAGTCTGAACGTTCCCTCTTTTTTGGGAACTATGAACAGATTGGAGTAGAACCCCATCCCCTGTTCTCTTAATGGAACAGGATGAATCACTCCCATTTTTAACAGGTCTTCTACACAATGTAAGAACGCCTGTCTTTTTATGTGGTCTGAAGACAACTGCGACCTGTGGAACCTCCCCCTTGGGGGAAGTCCCTTGAATTCCAGAAGATAACCCTGGGAGACTATTTCTAGCGCCCAAGGATCCAGAACATCTCTTGCCCAAGCCTGAGCGAAGAGAGAGAGTCTGCCCCCCACCAGATCCGGTCCCGGATCGGGGGCCAATATTTCATGCTGTCTTGGTAGCAGTGGCAGGTTTCTTGGCCTGCTTTCCCTTGTTCCAGCCTTGCATTGGTCTCCAAGCTGGCTTGGCCTGAGAAGTATTACCCTCTTGCTTAGAGGACGTAGCACCTTGGGCTGGTCCGTTTTTACGAAAGGGACGAAAATTAGGTCTATTTTTTGCCTTGAAAGGCCGATCCTGAGGAAGGGCGTGGCCCTTACCCCCAGTGATATCAGAGATAATCTCTTTCAAGTCAGGACCAAACAACGTTTTCCCCTTGAAAGGAATGTTTAGTAGCTTGTTCTTGGAAGACGCATCAGCCGACCAAGATTTCAACCAAAGCGCTCTGCGCGCCACAATAGCAAACCCAGAGTTCTTAGCCGCTAACTTAGCCAATTGCAAAGAGGCGTCTAGAGTGAAAGAATTAGCCAATTTGAGAGCATTGATTCTGTCCATAATCTCCTCATAAGGAGGAGAGTCACTATCGAGCACCTTAAGCAGTTCATCAAACCAGAAATATGCGGCAGTAGTGACAGGGACAATGCATGAAATGGGTTGTAGAAGGTAACCCTGCTGAACAAACATCTTTTTAAGCAAACCTTCTAATTTTTTATCCATAGGATCTTTGAAAGCACAACTATCCTCTATGGGAATAGTGGTGCGTTTGTTTAAAGTAGAAACCGCTCCCTCGACCTTGGGGACTGACTGCCATAAGTCCTTTCTGGGGTCGACCATAGGAAACAATTTTTTAAATATGGGGGGAGGGACGAAAGGAATACCGGGCCTTTCCCATTCTTTATTAACAATGTCCGCCACCCGCTTGGGTATAGGAAAAGCTTCTGGGAGCCCCGGCACCTCTAGGAACTTGTCCATTTTACATAGTTTCTCTGGGATGACTAAATTTTCACAATCATCCAGAGTGGATAATACCTC
This sequence comes from Bombina bombina, assembly GCF_027579735.1. NCBI lineage: Eukaryota > Metazoa > Chordata > Amphibia > Anura > Bombinatoridae > Bombina > Bombina bombina. The sequence continues at coordinate 805,587,969 of NC_069502.1, read as the reverse complement.
CTTAAGCAAAATGCGGAGATGTTCCAATTTAAATTTAAATGTAATCACATCAGATTCAGCCTGCTGAGAAATGTTCCCTAAATCAGTAATTTCTCCCTCAGACAAAACCTCCCTGGCCCCCTCAGATTGGGTTAGGGGCCCTTCAGAGATATTAATATCAGCGTCGTCATGCTCTTCAGTAACTAAAACAGAGCAGCCACGCTTACGCTGACAAGGGTTCATTTTGGCTAAAATGTTTTTGACAGAATTATCCATTACAGCCGTTAATTGTTGCATAGTAAGGAGTATTGGCGCGCTAGATGTACTAGGGGCCTCCTGAGTGGGCAAGACTCGTGTAGACGAAGGAGGGAATGATGCAGTACCATGCTTACTCCCCTCACTTGAGGAATCATCTTGGGCATCATTGTCATTATCACATAAATCACATTTATTTAAATGAATAGGAATTCTGGCTTCCCCACATTCAGAACACAGTCTATCTGGTAGTTCAGACATGTTAAACAGGCATAAACTTGAACAGAAAGTACAAAAAACGTTTTAAAATAAAACCGTTACTGTCACTTTAAATTTTAAACTGAACACACTTTATTACTGCAATTGCGAAAAAACATGAAGGAATTGTTCAAAATTCACCAAATTTTCACCACAGCGTCTTAAAGCTTTGAAAATATTGCACACCAATTTTGGAAGCTTTAACCCTTAAAATAACGGAACCGGAGCCGTTTTAAGCTTTAAACCCCTTTACAGTCCCTGGTATCTGCTTTGCTGAGACCCAACCAAACCCAAAGGGGAATACGATACCAAATGACGCCTTCAGAAGTCTTTTATAAGTATCAGAGCTCCTCTCACATGCGACTGCATGCCATGCCTCTCAAAAACAAGTGCGCAACACCGGCGCGAAAATGAGACTCTGCCTATGCTTTGGGAAAGCCCCTAAAGAATAAGGTGTCTAAAACAGTGCCTGCCGATATTATTATATCAAAATACCCATAAAAAATGATTCCTCAAGGCTAAACATGTGTTAATAATCAATCGATTTAGCCCAGAAAAAGTCTACAGTTTAAATAAGCCCTTGTGAAGCCCTTATTTACAATCGTAATAAACATGGCTTACCGGATCCCATAGGGAAAATGACAGCTTCCAGCATTACATCGTCTTGTTAGAATGTGTCATACCTCAAGCAGTAAGAGACTGCACACTGTTCCCCCAACTGAAGTTAATTGCTCTCAACAGTCCTGTGTGGAACAGCCATGGATTTTAGTTACGGTTGCTAAAATCATTTTCCTCATACAAACAGAATTCTTCATCTCTTTTCTGTTTCTGAGTAAATAGTACGTACCAGCACTATTTGAAAATAACAAACTCTTGATTGAATAATGAAAAACTACAGTTAAACACTAAAAAACTCTAAGCCATCTCCGTGGAGATGTTGCCTGTACAACGGCAAAGAGAATGACTGGGGTAGGCGGAGCCTAGGAGGGATCATGTGACCAGCTTTGCTGGGCTCTTTGCCATTTCCTGTTGGGGAAGAGAATATCCCACAAGTAAGGATGACGCCGTGGACCGGACACACCTATGTTGGAGAAATATCGATCTGAAGAAATATGAAAAAGACTGCAACTCCTTTTTATGGGGGAAGAGAAGGGCCAGATTAGCTAAAAGATTGTTGTATCTGGATAAAGAGGTTGGGGGATATGGTCTGCCCAATATTAAATTATACAACCAGGTTACCATGGTAAAATTAGCTGCTGATTGGATCACAGAAACAAGCCAATTCTCCTTGTTAGAGATAGAAGAAAGCCTAATAAAACCACTTTCCTTAAAAGATATACTGCATATTCCAATTTCTAAATTACCTTTAAAAATTCGAAATATGAGGGTGATAAGTAATATAGTAAGGGCATGGCAAAAATTCTGCACCACTCTCAATATCAATTATAAGGTATCTAAGTATCTTACGTTTCTGGGACACACAGATTTTGGACCTGGCTTGAATCATGAAATATTTCATATTTGGAGAAATGCAGGCCTGGAGTATATAGTACAACTGTTAGATAAAAGGACTGGGATGATAAAATCATTCATACAAATTCAAGAAGAATTTGGTCTACGAGACATCACTTTTATGGCTACCTTCAGGCAAGACAATTTTATAACCATTTAACGTATAACCAAGATAGTAATTGGGAGTTAGGAATAGTTGGAATAGATATTCAAATCTATAGGGCTGGTTTTCTCTCAATTGCAACATGGTATAAAATGATTATGAAAAACCTAGGTAAGATACATTTAGAAAATTTACAGAACAAATGGCAAAAGATCTTGCCAGAAATTACAGAAATAGATATTAAACAAAGCATAGAAATAGTTGGAGATAGGAATACGCGGTGGAAGGAAACACACAGTTATATTATGAATAATGCATATATTACTCCTAAATTATTGGCTAAATGGGATCAAAATTCCAAAGGAGATTGCTTCCATTGTCACGCCCCAGAGGCAGATATCACACACTGTTTCTGGTATTGCCCTAGGATATTACAGTACTGGAAAAAGGTGGCTTACTGGTTAAACAGATTTTTACCACAAAGTTTTTCCCCCACTCTCACTTCTATATTTTTTTTTGTGCTACCAATACAATTTAAGAAAGAAGAATACTCGCTGATAACGACTATAATACAAGTAGCTCGGAATCTAATATTACAATATTGGAAAGCACAAAAATACCCCAGCATAGTAGAATTTAGACAGAAGGTGATTGCCCAATTGATACAAGAACAATTGAATATAGAACCCGGTAATGAGAACCAGTTTAAAGCCTTTTTTACTAAATGGAGGAAGATCATTAAGATCCAGACAGCTGAGTTTATAGAGGAAATAATGAAACCTTTTTTTAAAGTAGGTTACATAGGTAGGGAGGATTTGTAAATAAGGTGGTACAAAGTTTCTGTCCAGGGGCTGATAGTAAGACTCTGACAGGAAGTTATATATATATATATATATATATATATATATATATATATATATATATATATACACACAGAATTAAAATGGTTGTTTTTTTTTGTCTTGTTTTGTTGTGTTTTGTTTGGATCTGTGTTGTGTTAGTTGATTCAGTGGCCATTCTTATGTGTGTTTTAAAATAATGTTCTAAAAACCCCCAATTCAAGTGATAAGAGTATAGCATATTAGCTAGATAGACGAGTGTTGGTTTTGTTCCTTTTTTTTTCTGTAAAATCGAGAGATGGTTGTAGGGGTATCTTTATTGTTAGATTATGATAATATAATATTTAATTTTTATGATATATATGATAAGTGATTTTTGTATGCTCTTATTTTATGTTTCATTCTCTCAATTGTTATACGATTTGTTTGCTTGAATTGGTATATAAATAAAGATTAAAAAAAAAATTAAACATTTGTTTGTGTTGGGCATTTTTATACTCAGCATAAATTTAGTACAGAAATATAAATTTATTTTGAGCAAAACATTTTATGATTAAATATCAGGAGTTAAGTGTATATAAAATATTTTTGTTTTTGGATGAGAAACAGTTAATCTTGCTAACTTTTGTGTTCATTTTTTAAGCACATGTCCCCCAGACATACGCCCATAATGATGCCAAATAGATTCAATTGGTAGATAATGAAGGGTGTGTTTTCTAAACTCCTTAAATAAACAGGCATTATGGGAAATCAGGTATGGTCACTGATGAAGTTAATATAGTCCATATGAAACGCGTTTGACCTACTAGCTGTTGCCAGTCTGTTACCTGTATTTATGCCATATACTTCATTGAAATATACGAGCACTAACGAAGTAAGCCTGAGTATTGTCTCTTTTTTCTACATTTGCCTTTATACAACTGCCGGGTGCTTGGGACGTTGCAATTCTATTGTTTTTCTAAGCGGTGGTGGATCGCTTTACACTTAGCACCGGCACAGCTGTTTTCCTTGAGGCACGTCATCGTGACGTCAAAGAGGGGGTGTGCCGCCTACGTGAAGCACGCAACACAGTAAACGGCCACACACAGTGAATGTCTGAGCGCTCCCTGGATGCTACAATTGACAGGCTTTCGAGCCTGAATCAAGGTATATTGATTTCTTATCCATCGGAACGGGTAAGCGGCACGGATCTTCAGTTGTCTTATATTCAAGACTTTTTATGAAATGTGGCTGTGATTATACTGTTTTTTGAGTAAGTCGTAGCTCCCCTGAAGCATTAATTGGGCAAGTACTCTTGGATTTGTGTTTGTATTAAGTGATATTAGGCAATAGTGGTAATCAGACATGGCAGCAGGGGGATATGTTTTTCAGCAGTTAGCTGAGGATGTTAGCGACACAGAGGATTTATTTAACAATGACACGATAGAACAAGAAGTGAATTCAGATTTGGATAGCTTGTTTTTTAAAATGGATACACTGTTAAAGAGAGACACAAGCATTGAAATGGATATTAAAAGCTTACAAATGTATAAAAAGGCTCAACGTATTCCTAGAGGGTTACGTATAAGAAAGTTTCCTTCCTTTCAAGTCACAGACCAAGCATTTATTGATAAATGGAACAGAATATTATCAGAATGCTCCCTAGCATTAATCGATTTGCTCATTGAATATAAAAAGCAAATTCGTCATGAGTTGAGTATTGATAAAGTTAAGTTGCAATCATTAAATACAGGATCATTACATAACGGACGCATAAATAAGTATGATCAGAAGCTACAGAAAGTTATAACAGAATTTAGAAACAACTTATGGCATTTCAAAAAACAGAAAATTTTACGTGATAAGCAAGATTATGAGATGAATAAGGTATATAAATGGACTTTATCAGACACCAGGAGGAGGTATAAAAGAGCTAAACAGGATAAAAAAGTAAGGTTTGCAGAAACTGATACAGAATATGACTATGATTCTTCAGACTTGGAAGCAAGTAATGATAATAACACAATCTCTGGTGGAACACCCACATTTGCGCTAAGCACACAAGATGATGCTATTGCCACAACCTCCTCCTCAGAGTCAAAAAACGAGAGAGGCCCACAGAAGCCAGGGGTGAGAAGAAAAAAATACGTAGAGGGGGACGTGGAAGATCAGGAAAGGCTTGCTCAACATCAAGAGACTTTAACACCGAAGCCCAAGCGTTACCCACAGAGAAGGAGGGCCATTCCGTTCCAGAAATATGCTTAAAAGCTATTGATGTGACTAATGTTATCAATTTATCATCTTATGATTTAACACAAACTCAGTTAGAGGTACTTTCTCTTGGTCTTGGGTACTCTCCCACTTCACACTTTAATTTATTTGAAACAGTGGTTGATCTCAACAGATTTGTGAGGTCAATAGTTCTTAAGAAACATTTCTTGGGAGCTATTTCAGAAGGCCCTGAAGTGGTAAGTGGAGAAAAAACAAGACCAATAAGACTTGATCTTGATTTTGCAGATGATTGCGCTTTATTAGATCTTATTGCATTGGATAAAGAAAATAAAGATTTATATTCATGTGATGTTAAGGAGGCATATGACATTACCAGATTAAAGAAAAAATCTAAATTTTACCCAGTTAAGGCAAGATCTAGAGCTATAGAGGTTTTTCAAAAGACAGTTGAGAATTCTCTAAAGAAACTCAGTGTAGATAAATCATTAAAAAGTCATAAGAAGGATAATCTGTCCAAAGAACAATACTTGTCAATCAAACAGTTAGCCGATAATGAAGAGCTGATAATTCGTAATTCGGATAAAGGTGGTAAAGTGGTTGTTTTAAATCGTAAGGATTATGTTAAAGAAGCTTATAAACAACTTACGGATGATTCCGTGTATGAAAGGTTGAAGTTTAACCCAGTACATTTTTACAAATCTGAATTAAAAAAACATTTTAAATGAGGCATTACATGAAGGTTTGATAACCGAGTAAAATTTTGATTTTCTATTCACTGAACACCCTATAACAGCCATTTTTCATTATTTGCCTAAGGTCCACAAGGACAGGTATAACCCACCCGGTAGACCTATTGTGGCTGGAATAGGTTATTTAATGAGCCATTATCTGAATTGATTGATGGTTACTTACAACCATTAGTCTTAAGTCTGATGAGCTATATAAAGGATACCACTGATGTTGTCACACGCATGGAACATATTGTATGGAAGGAAGCATATATTTTTGTGACCATAGATGTGGTTTCGTTATATACTTGCATCCCACATGATCAGGGTATCAGAGCCATTTAATTTTTTCTTAACACATTTTCTCAATATGATGAGTCTCTGAAACGGTTTATAATCAATTCTGTGGACTATTTGTTGAAACATAATTTTTTCTTTTTCGAGGGTGGTTTCTATCTCCAGAGACGTGGGACGGCTATGGGGGCAAAGTTTGCCCCCTCCTATGCCAACCTGTATATGGGTTGGTGGGAGCTGTCCCACGTCTATGGAGATGGAAACCCCTTCAGAGAACACATTATATTTTTTGGTCGCTTTATTGACGACATGTTATTAATCTGGAGAGGTCCTGAAGACTTGATTAAAACATTTTTAGAATATCTTCATGATAATTCTATGAATTTGAAATTTACCATGGAAATGAGTAAAACTTCAATGTCCTTTTTGGACATCAGACTAGTGTCTAATGTGGCTGACTCGAGCATTGATGTGGAATTATTCCGCAAAGAAATAGCGGGAAACACCATATTAAATGCTCAATCGTGTCACCCAAAACATATCATCAAATCAATACCTAAAAGCCAGTACATTAGAGTCAAAAGGAATTGCACCAAAATTCAGGTTTACAATAAACACTCAGAAGATTTAACTAATAGATTAGCTGAGAGAGGCTACTGTAGAGAAACATTAATGACAACTAAGGAAGAGGTTGACAAGATTGATAGGTCTACCTTGTTTTATACAAGGAGACCAAAAGACACAAAAAGGCTTTCACAGCCGAAATTTATAACTACCTACAGTGAGGAATATGGTACAATTTGTAACATTGTTCGCAAAGCACTTCCAATTCTGGAGACTGATGAAGCCCTACAACCTGTACTGAAAGAAGGGATTCATTTTGTTTCACGTAAAGCTAAGACTCTTGGCAACATTTTGTCACCTTCAATGTTGCCAGGGATCAAATGTACCAATTGGTTGTCCATAAAACCAGGTTTTTTCAAATGTGGCAGTAGGAGATGTAAATCGTGCTCCTTTGCCACATTTGGAACAAATTTTGTATCTTCTTTTAATAAAAAAGAATTTACAATACAGGAACACATAACTTGTAATTCATGTTATGTCATATACCTTTTGACCTGCAGGGGGTGCTATAGGCAATATGTAGGTCAAACGACAAGGGCCTTAAAAGATAGATTCCTAGAACATCTACGTTCTATTGAGGACCCTGAATAAACTACGCCCATCTCCCTGCACTTTAAAAAGGAACACAACTCTGACAGTTCCCTGCTGACATTCCAGGGTATCCAGCCGATTTCCAGACATCCTAGAGGTGGAAATAGAGCTGTTACTCTCAGCAAAAGAGAAATATTCTGGATATTTCAGCTGGATACCAGGATGCCAGCAGGTTTAAATTCTGAATGGGATGTCAAACTGTTTGTTGACACCCATTAAAAATTGATTTAATTAAACATTTGTTTGTGTTGGGCATTTTTATACTCAGCATAAATTTAGTACAGAAATATAAATTTATTTTGAGAAAAACATTGTATGATTAAATATCAGGAGTTAAGTGTATATAAAATATTTTTGTTTTTGGATGAGAAACAGTTAATCTTGCTAACTTTTGTGTTCATTTTTTTAGCACATGTCCCCCAGACATACGCCCATAATGATGCCAAAAAGATTCAATTGGTAGATAATGAAGGGTGTGTTTTCTAAACTCCTTAAATAAACAGGCATTATGGGAAATCAGGTATGGTCACTGATGAAGTTAATATAGTCCATATGAAACGCGTTTGACCTACTAGCTGTTGCCAGTCTGTTACCTGTATTTTTGCCATATACTTCATTGAAATATACGAGCACTAACGAAGTAAGCCTGAGTATTGTCTCTTTTTTCTACATTTGCCTTTATACAGCTGCCGGGTGCTTGGGACGTTGCAATTCTATTGTTTTTCTAAGCGGTGGTGGATCGCTTTACACTTAGCACCGGCACAGCTGTTTTCCTTGAGGCACGTCATCGTGATGTCAAAGAGGGGGTGTGCCGCCTACGTGAAGCACGCAACACAGTAAACGGCCACACACAGTGAATGTCTGAGCGCTCCCTGGATGCTACAATTGACAGGCTTTCGAGCCTGAATCAAGGTATCTATGAGCGACTCAGAGAAACCCCGCTTGGATAAAATCAAGAGTTCAATCTCCAAGCAGTCAGCCGCAGAGAAACTAGATTTGGATGCTAGAACGGACCTTGAATCAGAAGGTCCTGTATCAGCGGCAGAGTCCATGGTGGAAGAGATGACATGTCCACCAGGTCTGCATATCAAGTCCTGCGTGGCCACGCAGGTGCTTTCAAAATCACTGAAGCTCTCTCCTGTTTGATTCTGGCAATCAAACGAGGAAGGAAAGGAAATGGTGGAAACACATAAGCCAGGTTGAACGACCAGGGTACTCTGAGGATCCCTTGACCTGGACCCGTAACAAGGAAATTTGGCGTTCTGACGAGACGCCATCAGATCCAATTCTGGTGTGCCCCATTGCTGAATCAATTGTGCAAACACCTCCGGATGGAGTTCCCACTCCCCCGGATGAAAAGTCTGATGACTTAGAAAATCCGCTTCCCAGTTCTCCACTCCTGGGATATAGATTGCTGATAGATGGCAAGAGTGAGTCTCTGCCCATCAAATTATTTTGGTAACCTCTATCATCGCTAGAGAACTCTTTGTTCCCCCCTGATGATTGATATATGCTACAGTCGTGATATTGTCCGACTGGAATCTTATGAATCTGGCCGAAGCCTGCTGAGGCCACTCCTGAAGCGCGTTGAATATCGCTCTCAGTTCTAGAATATTTATTGGGAGGAGAGCATCCTCCTGAGTCCACAAACCCTGTGCTTTCAGGGAGTTCCAGACTGCACCCCAGCCCAATAGGCTGGCGTCCGTCGTCACAATGACCCATGCTGGCCTGCGGAAACACATTCCCTGGGACAGATGATCCTGTGACAACCACCAAAGAAGAGAGTCTCTGGTCTCTTGGTCCAGATTTATCTGAGGAGATAAATCTGCATAATCCCCATTCCACTGTTTGAGCATGCATAGTTGCAGTGGTCTGAGATGCAAGCAAGCAAACGGAACTATGTCCATTGCCGCTACCATCAGTCCGATTACCTCCATACACTGAGTCACTGACGGCCAAGGAATGGAATGAAGAGCTCGGCAGTTTGTTAAAATCTTTGATTTCCTGACCTTCGTCAGAAACATTTTCATGTCCACCGAATCTATCAGAGTTCCCAGGAATGGAACTCTCGTGAGAGGGATAAGTGAACTCTTTTTTTACGTTCACCTTCCACCCGTGAGATCTTAGCAAAGCCAACACGATGTCCGTGTGAGACTTGGCTAGTTGGTAAGTCGACACCTGAATTAAGATATCGTCCAGATAAGGCACCACTGCTATGCCCTGCGGCCTTAGAACCGCCAGAAGGGATCCTAGCACCTTTGTGAAAATTCTGGGAGCTGTGGCCAACCCGAAGGGAAGAGCCACAAACCGGTAATGCTTGTCCAGAAAGGCAAACCTGAGGAACTGGTGATGATCTTTGTGGATAGGGATGTGTAGATACGCATCCTTTAAGTCCACGGTGGTCATATATTGACCCTCCTGGATCACTGGTAAAATAGTCAGAATGGTCTCCATCTTGAAAGGTGGGACCCTGAGGAATTTGTTTAGGATCTTGAGATCTAAAATTGGTCTGAAGGTTCCCTCTTTTTTGGGAACCACAAACAGATTGGAGTAGAACCCCTGCCCCTGTTCTGTTTTCGGAACTGGGCAGATCACTCCCATGGTATATAGGTCTTCTACACAGCGTAAGAACGCCTCTCTTTTTGTCTGGTTTACAGACAATTGAGAAAGATGGAATCTCCCCCTTGGAGGAGAATCTTTGAAATCTAGAAGATACCCCTGGGTTACGATTTCTAAAGCCCAGGAGTCCCGAACGTCTCTTGCCCAAGCCTGAGCAAAGAGAGAAAGTCTGCCCCTACTAGATCCTGTCCCGGATCGGGGGCTACCCCTTCATGCTGTCTTGTTGGCAGCAGCGGGCTTCTTGGCCTGTTTACCCTTGTTCCAAGTCTGGTTAGGTCTCCAGACTGACTTGGATTGAGCAAAATTCCCCTCTTGCTTTGCAGCAGGGGAAGAGGTAGAGGGACCACCTTTGAAGTTTCGAAAGGAACGAAAATGATTTTGTTTGATCCTCATCTTATTTGTCTTATCCTGAGGAAGGGCATGGCCTTTCCCTCCAGTGATGTCTGAAATGATCTCTTTCAGTTCAAGCCCGAATAGGGTCTTACCCTTGAAAGGGATGGCTAAAAGCTTAGATTTTGATGACACATCAGCAGACCAGGACTTAAGCCATAATGCTCTACGCGCTAAAATGGCAAAACCTGAATTGTTTGCCGCTAATTTAGCCAGTTGAAAAGCGGCATCTGTAATGAAAGAATTAGCTAGCTTGAGAGCCCTAATTCTATCCAGAATATCATCTAATGGGGTCTCAACCTGAAGAGCCTCCTCCAGAGCCTCGAACCAAAAAGCAGCTGCAGTAGTTACAGGAACAATGCACGCTATAGGTTGGAGAAGAAAAACCTGATGAACAAATATTTTCTTTAGGAGACCCTCTTATTTTTTAACTATAGGATCTTTGAAAGCACAACTGTCCTCAATAGGTATAGTTGTAGGCTTAGCCAGGGTAGAAATAGCTCCCTCCACCGTAGGGACCGTCTGCCACGAGTCCCGCATGGTGTCTGATATGGGAAACATTTTCTTAAAAGTAGGAGGGGGAGCGAACGGAATACCTGGTTTATCCCACTCCTTAGTAACAATGTCCAAAATCATCTTAGGGACCGGAAAAACATCAGTTTAGGCAGGAACCTCTAGAAATCTGTCCATTTTACACAATTTCTCTGGAACAACAATAGGGTCACAATCATCCAGAGTCGCTAAAACCTCCCTGAGCAATAAGCGGAGGTGTTCTAGTTTAAATTTAAAAGCCATCATATCTGAGACTGTCTGAGGGAACATCTTTTCTGAGTCAGAAATCTCTCCCTCAGACAGCAAATCCCTCACCCCCAACTCAGAACATTGTGAGGGTACATCGGATATGGCTAATAAAGCGTCAGAAGGCTCAGTATTTGTTCTCACACCAGACCTACTGCGCTTCCCCTGCAACCCAGGCAGCTTAGCTAAAACCTCTGTGAGGGTAGTATTCATAACTGCGGCCATATATTGCAGGGTGAAAGAATTAGACGCACTAGAAGTACTTGGCGTCGCTTGTGCGGGCGTTAATGGTTGTGACACTTGGGGAGAATTAGATGGCATAACCTGATTCCCTTCTGACTGAGAATCATCCTGCGACATACTTTTAGTAGCTAAAATATGTTCTTTGCAATTTATTGACCTTTCAGTGCATGAGGGACACATTCTAAGTGGGGGTTCCACAATGGCTTCTAAAACATATTGAACAATGACTTTCCTCAATGTCAGACATGTTGAACAGGCTAGTAATGACTACAAACAATCATGAAAACACTTTATTTAGTGAAAAAATAACAATCTTAAAAAAACGGTACTGCGCCTTTAAGAGAAAAAAAGCATACACGTTCTGCAAAACTGCTTTAAAATGCACCAAATTTTTCAAATTTTTTACAGCAGACTCAGTATGTATAGTTAAGTTTGCCCCACAAGGAAATTTAACATTTAACCCTTTAATATGCAAACCGGATTGAAATAAGGCCTTAATTTCTAGAAAAACACCCACCAGCACCTTGCCACAGCCCTGCGGTGGCTCCTACCTGCCCTCAGGGATGGTAAATATGGGGTTAAAGGTTCAATTTGGCCCAAAACATCCACAAGGGCCCTCAGGAGTTGGAGCTTGCTGCGTGAAAACAACTGCGCATCTGAGGCGCGAAAATAGGCCCCGCCCATCTCACTCGATGTCTCTACAGCCTCAAAGAACCGCACCAGAGCGGTTTTAAACTAGCCATGTGGGTTCTGAGACCCAAAATTAAGCCAAGTGTACCCTCAATAAATGTAGACAAAGGGTTGTTCCGCTGGCTAGTGAGTATCCGTGCTGCTATCGGTGACTGAAAGAAATTATGACATATGTTCTCACCTCTGTGCGTCTCTTCTGTCTGACCCCATACCGGTTGAATCCTCGGTACCCGATCTCACCGCTCTGTCGCGGTTGCGGGATTCTTCCGACGGCGTCTGACGTCACTCCCTCGTGACTACTCCTGACCAATGGCGGGGCAGACTTGGCGAACAGTTGTCCAGGTAACTTACAGTTTACACTGGTCTTGGCAGCAAAAAAATGCAAGTGTGTACCCGGAGCTCCCTCGGGTAAACCCGGGCTAAACACCCTATAGCAGCACTCAAAGGCCCTCTCTCCTTGGCCAAAATGATTCAAAAAATATATGTTAGAAATGCTGCTTGGGTAAAAAATAGTAACTTTATTTCACACAATTAAAATATTAGTGCTATCGTGCAGTAAACTTTAAAAATAGAGAATAATAATGTCACAGAAACAGGGCAGTCTGACGCGTTTCGGCTCTTGTGCCTTATTCATAGACTCTATATGCTCAATCTTCCTGTGGAGCTTTAAATGCCCCCTCACAATCTCATTGGTCGCCTGAAGCTGTGGGTTAACTCTCTCCTCCCTCTTACTTATCAGACATTAGTTTCAATAAGACTCCCACTACACACCTCTTTACACACCCCCTTACAAACCTGTCTATTCAACTGCTGTAAATCTCAGCTGAAAATTAATGCCTTGCGCTCTATATCATTGTCTTATATGGAGGCATCTTGCGTACAAAGTCCTGCAGTATTCGGATCGTTATATGCAGGCTTTTGTAATGAGGACTGGGTGTTAGCTACAATAACCACCGATAATTTGTTAGCTCATACTCAGTGTAGTTATTGAATGTCAACTCCCAATGTTATCCTATATTATCAATGATTGTTAGAGCGCAAGGTAACAGTTAACCAGAATAAACAAATAGTAATAAATGTCCCTGCTTGTGAATGAATAATTAATTTAATGTTGTAATTTAACATACACATATAATTTGTTTTTTTGGGGGGCATGGAGTTTGGTTTCATCACCTAATTATTGTCAAGCATTATGTCAATCTCTCTCTCATACAACAGATAAGTATGTAATATAATGCCGGGAGACCTTCCCTTATTTTTGAGACTGGCTAAATGCACGACAGTTAAGTGTGTACCTGGCCCCATGTCCAATATGATTACTCCCAGAAATTTATTATATCATCCTTAATATTGAGACCTGCTGGTCTGCGTGTATTTAAAGTGAAAATCCAGTATGCCTCTCTACGGAACAATTAATTTGTCCTATTGCCCCCTCTGGGTTGTTTGTCTATCACGTCTATTATAGTCCATCTGAGGGCACTAACATCTCCCTGATGATCATTTAAAAAATGTTTGGCTACTCCAGTAGGAGTTCTTTCTTTATCAATATCATTAAGGTGCTCCCTAATTCTCGTTCGTACCTCTCTGGAGGTGCACCTTACATATTGTAATTTGCATTGCTGGCATGTCACCATGTACACTGCATATTCGGTTCTACAATTTGTACATTTTTGACAATCCTAAACTTTGTGCGTCTGTGTGGATTGAAACACCTTGTTGACTGTTGTGTATTTGCAAGCTGTACAACTCCTCGTGCCACATCTATAGTGCCCTTTGCAACTTAACCAGCTACTCTCTTTCTTTGGTTTCTTCAGCATACTGTGTGAGATCATATTACCAATAGTAATATTCCTTCTTGAAACAAATCTACAGCCTTTGTCAACCACACTTTTCAATGCATCATCACCTCTCAATATTTGCAAATTCTTTTTAATAATATTGCAAATGTCGTTGAACTGACTGGTGTAAGTGGTTACAAATGTAATTTCACTTTTGTCTTTTTGTCTAGGGGGTTTGGGCTTTAACAGCGTCTCTCTTGGCACGCTGTTAACTTCCTTCAAAGCTCTATTAATTGGGCCCTCTGGATAGCCCCTCTCTCTCAGCTTCTGAACCAATTTAATGCTTTCGGTCACATAATCAGAGTCCTCTGTACAATTACGTTTTGCTCTGATTAGTTGGCCTTTTCTCCTGTTAAGTGTAGTCAGTCCACGGGTCATCCATTACTTATGGGATTATATCTCCTCCCTAACAGGAAGTGCAAGAGGATCACCCAAGCAGAGCTGCTATATAGCTCCTCCCCTCTACGTCATACCCAGTCATTCTCTTGCACCTAACTAATAGATAGGACGTGTGAGAGGACTGTGGTTGTTAAACTTAGTTTTTATTTCTTCAATCAAAAGTTTGTTATTTTAAACAGCACCGGAGTGTGTTGTTTTTTCTCAGGCAGTATTAGAGGAAGAATCTACCTGAGTTTGTGTATGATCTTAGCGGACGTAACTAAGATCCATTTGCTGTTCTCGGCCTTCTGAGGAGTGAGGTAACTTCAGAACAGGGGACAGCGGGCAGGGTTCACCTGCAAGGAGGTATGTTGCAGTATATTATTTTCTAAGGAATGGAATTGACTGAGAAAATACTGCTAATACCCATGTAATGTAAGTGCAGCCTTAAATGCAGTAGTAGCGACTGGTATCAGGCTGATATGTATGTATGTTTACACTGAGGTATTTCTGGGGAATGGAACTTCACTAAGAAAATACTGTATACATTTAACTTATATTTGAGCCTCCACTGCAGTGAAAGCGACTAGCAGCAGGCTAATTAATAACATTTAATATTTTTATTTTTAAACATTTACTGGCATGTTAATCGTTTTTCTCTGAGGTACTTGGTGATAAAACTTTTTGGGCATTATTTTCCACATGGCTGTCGTTTATTTATGAATAAAATCAGTTTACTGAGCTTCCCCACTGTTGTAACATGAGTGGGAGGGGCCTATTTTGGCGCATTATTGCGCAGTAAAAATTCAGTCACAGTCTTCCTATTTCCTTCTCCATGATCCAGGACGTCTCTATAGAGCCCAGGGGTCTCCAAAACTAGTTTTGAGGGAGGTAATCACTCACAGCAGACCTGTGAGACTGTGCTTTTGACTGTGATAAAAACGTTTATATTAAATTGTTATCCGTTTTTGGGTACTAAGGGGTTAATCATCCATTTGCTGGTGGGTGCAATCCTTTGCTTACTTATTGCATTTACTGTGAAAATTTGGTTGCTATAACTATTTTGGTTCATTGTTATTTCAACTGTGTGTTTTTTTGTGCTTCTTAAAGGCACAGTAACGTTTTTTATATTGCTTGTAAATTTATTTGAAAAGTATTTTCCAAGCTTGCTAGTTTCATTGCTAGTTTGTTTAAACATGTCTGACACAGAGGAATCTCTTTGTGCAATATGTTTAAAGGCCAATGTGGAGCCCAATAGAAAATTGTGTACTAATTGCATTGATGCTACTTTAAATAAAAGCCAATCTGTACATGTAAAGAAAATTTCACCAGACAACGAGGGGGAAGTTATGCCGACTAACTCTCCTCACGTGTCAGTACCTTCGTCTCCCGCTCAGGAGATGCGTGATATTGTGGCGCCAAGTACATCAGGGCGGCCCATACAAATCACTTTGCAAGACATGGCTAATGTTATGACTGAAGTATTATCTAAATTGCCAGAATTTAGGGGTAAACGCGACCACTCTGGGGTGAGAACAGAGTGCGCTGATAATAATAGAGCCATGTCTGATACTGCGTCACAATTTGCAGAACATGAGGACGGAGAGCTTCATTCTGTGGGTGACGGGTCTGATCCAAGTAAACTGGACTCAGACATTTCAAATTTTAAATTTAAGCTTGAGAACCTCCGTGTATTACTAGGGGAGGTATTAGCGGATCTGAATGATTGTAACACGGTTGCAATTCCAGAGAAAATATGTAGGCTGGATAAATATTTTGCGGTACCGACGTGTACTGACGTTTTTCCTATACCTAAAAGGCTTACAGAAATTGTTAACAAGGAGTGGGATAGACCCGGTGTGCCTTTTTCACCCCCTCCTATATTTAGAAAAATGTTTCCAATAGACGCCACCACACGGGACTTATGGCAGACGGTCCCTAAGGTGGAGGGAGCAGTTTCTACTCTAGCTAAGCGTACCACTATCCCGGTGGAGGATAGCTGTGCTTTTTCAGATCCAATGGATAAAAAGTTAGAGGGTTACCTTAAGAAAATGTTTGTTCAACAAGGTTTTATATTACAACCCCTTGCATGCATTGCGCCTGTCACGGCTGCGGCGGCATTCTGGTTTGAGTCTCTGGAAGAGACCATTAGCTCAGCTACATTGGATGAGATTATAGACAAGCTTAGAGTCCTTAAGCTAGCTAATTCATTTATTTCTGATGCCGTAGTACATTTAACTAAACTTACGGCTAAGAACTCCGGATTCGCCATTCAAGCGCGCAGAGCACTGTGGCTAAAATCCTGGTCAGCCGATGTGACTTCTAAATCTAAATTGCTTAACATACCTTTCAAAGGGCAGACATTATTCGGGCCCGGTTTGAAAGAAATTATCGCTGACATTACTGGAGGTAAGGGCCATGCCCTGCCTCAAGACAGAGCCAAACCAAGGGCTAGACAGTCTAATTTTCGTGCCTTTCGTAACTTCAAGGCAGGAGCAGCATCAACTTCCTCCGCTCCAAAACAGGAAGGAACTGTTGCTCGCTTCAGACAGGGCTGGAAACCTAACCAGTCCTGGAACAAGGGCAAGCAGGCCAGGAAACCTGCTGCTGCCCCTAAGACAGCATGAAGTGAGGGCCCCCGATCCGGAAACGGATCTAGTGGGGGGCAGACTTTCTCTCTTCGCCCAGGCTTGGGCAAGAGATGTCCAGGATCCCTGGGCGTTAGAGATCATATCTCAGGGATATCTTCTGGACTTCAAAGCTTCTCCTCCAAAAGGGAGATTTCATCTTTCAAGGTTGTCAGCAAACCAGATAAAGAAAGAGGCGTGTACAAGACCTTTTACTAATGGGAGCGATCCACCCAGTTCCGCGGTCGGAACACGGACAAGGGTTTTACTCAAATCTGTTTGTGGTTCCCAAAAAAGAGGGAACTTTCAGACCAATCTTGGACTTAAAAATCCTAAACAAATTCCTAAGAGTTCCATCGTTCAAAATGGAAACTATTCGGACAATCTTACCTATGATCCAAAAGGGTCAGTACATGACCACAGTGGATTTAAAGGATGCCTACCTTCACATACCGATTCACAAGGATCATTATCGGTACCTAAGGTTTGCCTTCCTAAACAGGCATTACCAGTTTGTAGCTCTTCCCTTCGGGTTAGCTACAGCTCCAAGAATCTTTACAAAGGTTCTGGGCTCTCTTCTGGCGGTACTAAGACCGCGAGGAATTTCGGTAGCTCCGTACCTAGACGACATTCTGATACAAGCGTCAAGTTTCCAGACTGCCAAGTCTCATACAGAGTTAGTTCTGGCATTTCTAAGGTCGCATGGGTGGAAGGTGAACGTAGAAAAGAGTTCTCTATTGCCACTCACAAGAGTTCCCTTCTTGGGGACTCTTATAGATTCTGTAGAAATGAAAATTTACCTGACAGAGGACAGGTTAACAAAACTTCTAAATGCTTGCCGTGTCATTCATTCCATTCAACACCCGTCAGTGGCTCAATGCATGGAGGTAATCGGCTTAATGGTAGCGGCAATGGACATAGTACCTTTTGCACGCCTGCATCTCAGACCACTACAATTGTGCATGCTAAGTCAGTGGAATGGGGATTACTCAGATTTGTCCCCTATGCTGAATCTGGATCAAGAGACCAGAGAGTCTCTTCTATGGTGGCTCTCTCGGCCACATCTGTCCAGGGGGATGCCCTTCAGCAGGCCAGATTGGACGATCGTAACAACAGACGCCAGCCTGCTAGGTTGGGGCGCTGTCTGGAATTCCCTGAAGGCTCAGGGATTATGGACTCAGGAGGAGAGACTCCTTCCAATAAACATTCTGGAATTAAGAGCAGTTCTCAATGCCCTTCTGGCTTGGCCTCAGTTAACAACTCTGAGGTTCATCAGGTTTCAGTCGGACAACATCACGACTGTGGCTTACATCAACCATCAGGGAGGGACAAGGAGTTCCCTAGCGATGATGGAAGTCTTAAAGATAATTCGCTGGGCAGAGTCTCACTCTTGCCACCTGTCAGCGATCCACATCCCAGGCGTGGAGAATTGGGAGGCGGATTTCCTAAGTCGCCAGACTTTTCATCCGGGGGAGTGGGAACTTCATCCGGAGGTATTTGCCCAACTGCTTCGGCGTTGGGGCAAACCAGATCTGGATCTCATGGCGTCTCGCCAGAACGCCAAGCTTCTTTGTTACGGATCCAGGTCCAGGGACCCGGGAGCGGTTCTGATAGATGCTCTGACAGCACCTTGGGTCTTCAACATGGCTTATGTGTTTCCACCCTTCCCGATGCTTCCTCGATTGATTGCCAGGATCAAACAGGAGAGAGCATCGGTGATTCTAATAGCGCCTGCGTGGCCACGCAGGACCTGGTATGCAGATCTAGTGGACATGTCGTCCTGTCCACCATGGTCTCTGCCTCTGAGACAGGACCTTCTGGTTCAGGGTCCTTTCAAACATCCAAATCTAATTTCTCTGAGGCTGACTGCATGGAGATTGAACGCTTGATTCTATCAAAGCGTGGATTCTCGGAGTCAGTGATTGATACCTTAATACAGGCTAGGAAACCTGTTACCAGGAAGATTTACCATAAAATATGGCGTAAATACTTGCATTGGTGCGAATCCAAGAGTTACTCATGGAGTAAGGTTAGGATTCCTAGGATATTGTCTTTTCTACAAGAAGGTTTAGAAAAGGGTTTATCTGCTAGTTCGTTAAAGGGACAGATCTCAGCTCTGTCCATCCTTTTACACAAACGTCTGTCAGAAGTTCCAGACGTTCAGGCTTTTTGTCAGGCTTTGGCCAGGATTAAGCCTGTGTTTAAAACTGTTGCTCCGCCATGGAGCTTAAACTTAGTTCTTAATGTCTTACAGGGTGTTCCGTTTGAACCCCTTCATTCCGTTGATATCAAGCTGTTATCTTGGAAAGTTCTATTTTTAATGGCTATTGCCTCGGCTCGAAGAGTCTCTGAGTTATCGGCCTTACATTGTGATTCTCCTTATCTGATTTTTCATTCAGACAAGGTAGTTCTGCGTACTAAACCTGGGTTCTTACCTAAGGTAGTCACTAACAGGAATATCAATCAAGAGATTGTTGTTCCATCATTGTGCCCTAACCCTTCTTCAAAGAAGGAACGACTTCTGCACAATCTGGACGTCGTCCGTGCCTTGAAATTTTATTTGAAGGCAACTAAAGATTTTCGACAAGCTTCTTCCCTGTTTGTCGTTTATTCTGGACAGAGGAGAGGTCAAAAGGCTTCGGCTACCTCTCTCTCCTTCTGGCTTCGTAGCATAATACGTTTAGCCTATGAGACTGCTGGACAGCAGCCTCCTGAAAGAATTACAGCTCATTCTACCAGAGCTGTGGCTTCCACTTGGGCCTTTAAAAATGAGGCCTCTGTTGAACAGATTTGCAAGGCTGCAACTTGGTCTTCACTTCACACCTTTTCAAAATTTTACAAATTTGACACTTTTGCTTCTTCGGAGGCTGTTTTTGGGAGAAAGGTTCTTCAGGCAGTGGTTCCTTCCGTGTAAAGGTCCTGCCTGTCCCTCCCGTCATCCGTGTACTTTTAGCTTTGGTATTGGTATCCCATAAGTAATGGATGACCCGTGGACTGACTACACTTAACAGGAGAAAACATAATTTATGCTTACCTGATAAATTCCTTTCTCCTGTAGTGTAGTCAGTCCATGGCCCGCCCTGTTTTACGGCAGGTCTAAATTTTAAATTAAACTCCAGTCACCACTGCACCCTATAGTTTCTCCTTTCTCGTTTGGTTTCGGTCGAATGACTGGGTATGACGTAGAGGGGAGGAGCTATATAGCAGCTCTGCTTGGGTGATCCTCTTGCACTTCCTGTTAGGGAGGAGATATAATCCCATAAGTAATGGATGACCCGTGGACTGACTACACTACAGGAGAAAGGAATTTATCAGGTAAGCATAAATTATGTTTTGCCACACCATAATGCAAATGGTGTGGGTGGCTACTCCTTGCATGAATTAGTGAATTGGCTGAGATGGGCTTCGTGTAGAGTTTAGTCTTTACCCCACCAGCTACGACATCACCTATTAATGTAATGTCCAAGTAATCCACTTGATTCGTATCAAAACAAAATGTGAATGACAGGCCCACTTCGTTGCTGTTAAGGTATGACACAAACTGCTCGCTAGATTCCCCGCTGCCCATCCATATGAACAGCAGGTCATCTATATAGCGTTTGTACCCCACTATCTGCTCCCCATATGGATTACTATCCGCAAAGATGTGGGACAGCTCCCACCAGCCCATGAACAAGTTAGCATAGGCTGGTGCGAACTTTGCCCCCATCGCTGTCCCACGTCTCTGCAGATAGAATTGTCCATTGAAGCTAAAAAAAATTGTGAGTTTTTTTAGCTTCAATGGATAATTCTATCTGCAGAGACGTGGGACAGCGATGGGGGCAAAGTTCGTACCAGCCTATGCTAACTTGTTCATGGGCTGGTGGGAGCTGTCCCACGTCTTTGCGGATAGTAATCCATATGGGGAGCAGATAGTGGGGTACAAACGCTATATAGATGACCTGCTGTTCATATGGATGGGCAGCAGGGAATCTAGCGAGCAGTTTGTGTCATACCTTAACAGCAATGAAGTGGGCCTGTCATTCACATTTTGTTTTGATACGAATCAAGTGGATTACTTGGACATTACATTAATAGGTGATGTCGTTGCTGGTGGGGTAAAGACTAAACTCTACACGAAGCCCATCTCAGCCAATTCACTAATTCATGCAAGGAGTAGCCACCCACACCATTTGCATTATGGTGTGGCAAAAGGCCAACTAATCAGAGCAAAACGTAATTGTACAGAGGACTCTGATTATGTGACCGAAAGCATTAAATTGGTTCAGAAGCTGAGAGAGAGGGGCTATCCAGAGGGCCCAATTAATAGAGCTTTGAAGGAAGTTAACAGCGTGCCAAGAGAGAGACTGTTAAAGCCCAAACCCCCTAGACAAAAAGACAAAAGTGAAATTACATTTGTAACCACTTACACCAGCCAGTTCAACGACATTTGCAATATTATTAAAAAGAATTTGCAAATATTGAGAGGTGATGATGCATTGAAAAGTGTGGTTGACAAAGGCTGTAGATTTGTTTCAAGAAGGAATATTACTATTGGTAATATGATCTCACCCAGTATGCTGAAGAAACCAAAGAAAGAGAGTAGCTGGTTAAGTTGCAAAGGGCACTATAGATGTGGCACGAGGAGTTGTACAGCTTGCAAATACACAACAGTCAACAAGGTGTTTCAATCCACACAGACGCACAAAGTTTATGAGTGTCAAAAATGTACAAATTGTAGAACCGAATATGCAGTGTACATGGTGTCATGCCAGCAATGCAAATTACAATATGTAGGGTGCACCTCCAGAGAGGTACGAACGAGAATTAGGGAGCACCTTAATGATATTGATAAAGAAAGAACTCCTACTGGAGTAGCCAAACATTTTTTAAATGATCATCAGGGAGATGTTAGTGCCCTCAGATGGACTATAATAGACGTGATAGACAAACAACCCAGAGGGGGCAATAGGACAAATTAATTGTTCCGTAGAGAGGCATACTGGATTTTCACTTTAAATACACGCAGACCAGCAGGTCTCAATATTATGATGATATAATAAATTTCTGGGAGTAATCATATTGGACATGGGGCCAGGTACACACTTAACTGTCGTGCATTTAGCCAGTCTCAAAAATAAGGGAAGGTCTCCCGGCATTATATTACATACTTATCTGTTGTATGAGAGAGAGATTGACATAATGCTTGACAATAATTAGGTGATGAAACCAAACTCCATGCCCCAAAAAAACAAATTATATGTGTATGTTAAATTACAACATTAAATTAATTATTCATTCACAAGCAGGGACATTTATTACTATTTGTTTATTCTGGTTAACTGTTACCTTGCGCTCTAACAATCTTTGATAATATAGGATAACATTGGGAGTTGACATTCAATAACTACACTGAGTATGAGCTAACAAATTATCGGTGGTTATTGTAGCCCCCAAGGCAGAACATACAGTGATCTGAGATGTCATCGCAGAAAATGCAGCCTGTCTGCAGAAAGAACAGGACACATGCAGGAACTGTTAGCGCTTGAACTTTGTAGTGCTGCTCCACATTAGACAGTTCTCTTCAAACAGAGCTGTGCTGTGGTTGCAGTGTGTAAGTTTTTTCCTTAACACAGTGCATCAAGAGCAAAGTGCTGTTTGAAGTGAGTTGTCAAATATGCAGTAACGCTGCAAAGCAGCAGCACATTGCTTTCTGACTGGCTCTCAGAGATTTTTTTCATACCCGCCCCCTAGCCTTTCCCAGTCTGCAAAGCTGTTTATTGTGAATGTAAGACGTTAGTATGATCATTGCATCTTTTTTATTACTACATTTCTATGTTAGACCAAGAGAAAAGGAAACAGATTTATTCAAGAGACATTTTAAAATTTCTTTTTTTTGTATGCAGCTAATTTGCAATGCAATTATTTATAAAGCATTAAAAAAAAAATTATTATTCAGTTAATCAACACATTGCAGTTGAACTGGTGCCTTAGTGTAACTGTCTAATTTAAAATTTTATTTTATTTAAAAATTACCTGCAGAAAATTTTTCACTAAAAAAATCTCATTGCAGAAAGTGAAGAAAAGTTCTGCCTCTGGGATTGTAGCTAACACCCAGTCCTCATTACAAAAGCCTGCATATAACGATCCGAATACTGCAGGACTTTGGACGCAAGATGCCTCCATATAAGACAATGATATAGAGCGCAAGGCATTAATTTTCAGCTGAAATTTACAGCAGTTGAATAGACAGGTTTGTAAGGGGGTGTGTAAAGAGGTGTGTAGTGGGAGTCTTATTGAAACCAATGTCTGATAAGTAAGAGGGAGGAGAGAGTTAACACACAGCTTCAGGCGACCAATGTGATTGTGAGGGGGCATTTAAAGCTCCACAGGAAGATTGAGCATATAGAGTCTATGAATAAGGCACAAGAGCCGAAACGCGTCAGACTGCCCTGTTTCTGTGACATTATTATTCTCTATTTTTAAAGTTTACTGAACGATAGCACTAATATTTTAATTGTGTGAAATAAAGTTACTATTTTTTACCCAAGCGGCATTTCTAACATATATTTTTTGTACCCTCAATAAAGTTTGCCCAAAAAACGTTATTGCCCACAAAATTATTGCAGCACTCCCAGTTCATAAAAACGTTTGCCCACAAACATTCAAAACTCAGTGTCAACCATTTTTTAACTAACCCCTTATGCAAGCTTAGTAATGCCTTTCTATAGCTCTTAGGATTACTGCTTACCTTACCCTTATGGGGATACTGTCAGCCTTTCTGAAATACACAGTCTCTCCAGAAAAAATGACTGAACATACCTCACTGCTATAAAGCATGAAAACGTTCCTCACACTGAAGTTTCTTGTACCCCTCAGCCTCTGTGGGAACAGCACTGGATCTTAGTTACAAATGCTAAGATCATCATCCTCCAGGCAGAAGTCTTCATCCATCTGCTGCCTGAGAGTAAATAGTACACACCGGTACCATTTAAAACAAAAAACTCATGCTTGAAGAAATTAAAAACTAATATTTTATCACCTCTTTCACTTTACCCTTCCTAGTACTTAGAGTAGGCAAAGAGAATGACTGGGAGGTGGAGCTAAGGGAGGAGTATATAGACAGCTCTGCTGTGGTTCTCTTTTTTCCTACCAGACATGACACAACATTCCTCAAGTGTCACACACTTACACTGCTTTCCTTGATATGTCCCACACATACATACATCTATCCCCTCCTTCCCACAGACATGTCATATATGTACACTCACCTGTGCCCTTCTTCCCAGTAGGAACGTCACACACATACACTCACCTGTGCTCTGCGTCCCTTAGACATATCACACACATACACTCACTTGTGCTCTTCTTCCCACAGACATGTCACACACTTACACTCACTTGTGCCCTTCTTCCCACAGACATGTCACACACATACACTCACTTGTGCCCTACTTCCCACAGACATGTCACACACATACACTCACTTGTGCCCTACTTCCCACAGACATGTCACACATACACTCACTTGTGCCCTACTTCCCACAGACATGTCACACACATACACTCACTTGTGCCCTACTTCCCACAGACATGTCACACACATACACTCACCTGTGCCCTACTTCCCACAGACATGTCACACACATACACTCACTTGTGCCCTTCTTCCCACAGACATGTCACACACATACACTCACTTGTGCTCTTCTTCCCACAGACATGTCACACACATACACTCACTTGTGCTCTTCTTCCCACAGACATGTCACACACATACACTCACTTGTGCCCTTCTTCCCAGACATGTCACACACATACACTCACTTGTGCCCTTCTTCCCACAGACATGTCACACACACTCACATGTGCCCTTCTTCCCACAGACATGTCACACACATACACTCACTTGTGCCCTACTTCCCTTAGACCCATCACACACACACATACACTCACCTGTACTTATATTGTCACATATTTCCTGCTCTGCAGCTTCTGTTATATTTTGTAGCCCCTGATCTTCGGTTTGTTCCGTGTTACATGAAATCTTAGCATCATTTTCACCTGGAAAAACAACAGAATAAATAAATAAATCACTATTTACAGTTTCTGTTGTCTCTTGTTAATTATTTTATTTTTTAAACAAAATGTGAAAAATTGTGTAATTTAAGTTAAATACGCCTCAGCCTCCATCACTAGCAGTCACATCTGGAATAAACATCCCATATAATGACATTGGCACAGCAGTAAATGTATGCGTCAAGCAGTAAAGGGAGTTAGCTGGGAATCAGTTACTTTACTTGCTGCAAATACAGCCTCATTGTAACCAATCAGAATTCCCATATGAGACGTATTACAGGGTTTTGTGAGGTTTTGAAAATAAAATCCATTTCCTATTGCTTATTAAAACCTCACTATAGCCCATTTAATTATATTAACATGCATTGCCTGGGTGAGAGAGTGTACCACAGTGATATGATACAAACTTTAGATATACTGTATATAGGGATTTATATAGTTCAAGACAAAAGTATTTTCTATTTCTTCAATAAAAGAGGAAAAGGAATAGAAATAATGGAAATAAGCAAGTTTAATCTTAACTGCTGAACCATTTCATACCGTTGTGCTGAAGCAGTTTTCAGTCTTTTGCATTCATTGTATTTAGAATTCAGCCCTACATGAGTTATATCACAATCACCACAAATAACAGGTGAGTTTTCATCTATGTGTTTTATTGAGGGGGAATAGGGACTCTAAAAGTGAGACACATGACCTATATACACACTCACCTGTGCTCTGTATCCCTCAGACACATCACACACGTGCACTCACCTGTGCCCTGTATCCCTCAGACACATCACACACGTGCACTCACCTGTGCCCTGTATCCCTCAGACACATCACACACGTACACTCACCTTTGCCCTGTATCCCTCAGACACATCACACACGTACACTCACCTTTGCCCTGTATCCCTCAGACACATCACATACGTACACTCACCTGTGCCCTGTATCCCTCAGACACATCACACACGTACACTCACCTGTGCCCTGTATCCCTCAGACACATCACACATGTACACTCACCTTTGCCCTGTATCCCTCAGACACATCACATATACGTACACTCACCTGTGCCCTGTATCCCTCAGACACATCACACACGTACACTCACCTGTGCCCTGTATCCCTCAGACACATCACACATGTACACTCACCTGTGCTCTGTATCCCTCAGACACATCATACATGTACACTCACCTGTGCCCTGTATCCCTCAGACACATCACACATGCACACTCACTTGAGCCCTGATTCCGTCATACACATAAACTCACCTGTACTTATTTTGTCACATATTTCCTGCTCTGTAGCTTCTGTTATATTTCTTAGCCACAGATCTTCTGTTTGTTCCATGTTACATGAAATCTTAGCATCATTTTCAACTGAAATAAAAAAAACGCAAGAATCACTATTTACAGTGTTAATGGTCTCTTTTAAAAACTTAAAAGGGACAGTCAACACCAGAATGTTTGTTGTTTAAAAAGAAAGATAATCCCTTTATTACCCATTCCCCAGTTTTGCATAACCAACAGAGTTATATAAATACACTTTTTACCTCTGTGATTATCTTTTATCTAAGCCTCTGCAGACTGCCCCCCTTATTTCAGTTCTTTTGACAAACTTGCTTTATAGCCAATGCTCACTCCAAGGTAACTTCACGTGCATGAGCTCAATGTTATCTATATGAAACACATGAACTAATGCCCTCTAGTGGTCAAAATACATTCAGATTTAAGGCAGTCTTCAAGGTCTAAGAAATTAGCATATGAACCTCCTAGAATTAGCTTTTAACTAAGACTACCAAGAGAACAAAGCAAAATTGGTGATAAAAGTAAATTGGGATTGCAGGGATTTTGGTCAGAAGTTCACCGGAAACGATGCTCTTACTCAATCTACCCAAAATTGGGGAAAAACACAAGAGGGCCCTATTACTCCTCATGATTACTGGAGCTAAAAGATTAATTCCCAAAAGATGGAAGACCGGGGTAATACCAACGGTCGAGGAGTGGGTCAGCTCAGTGGGGGACCTGCTCCAGCTGGAGAGGTTTCATTATTTTAAAATCAATCAATTCAGCACCCACAAAATGATGTTAGCCAAATGGAAGGAAGTTAATGTGTGAAGTTATATAGCAGGTTTTTTTTTTGTTTTGTTTTCTTCACCCTTTCCCTTTTTCCCCTTCTTTCCCCACCTGAATGTGTGTCTTTTCCCTCTTCTGAGGGAAACCTAATACATAGGACTTAGATTATGATATACTTGCAGATATAGTATTTTGAAAAATATTAAAAATAATTCAATAACATATAAAACAGTGTTCCTAATCCCAAGTTGACTGGGATTTGTTATACTCATGAAAACGTTGTTATAAAGTTGCCTTTTAAATATACTAAATCTCCTAAATGTGCAATTGTCTTATAACAAGATTGTAAAAAGAAAAAGATCTTATGCACCTGAAGAGATGTTTGTTGTTTGCAATGTTTAATTCTCTATTTTTTATTGTAAACGCTGTCGATTATGTTTATACTACTGACTCAAAGCTTGATTGAAGAAAAAAAGTAAATTGCAAAGTTTAAAATTACATTCCCTATTTAAATCATGAAAGTTTCTTTTGGACTTGACTGTCCCTTTAAGATTAAAATAAAATGTAAAAGAGGGTGTAGGGAAAAACTGATCCGGCAGGACTCATCATGAAGAAACTCCCAGTCACAGTATAGATAATTATAGTTTTATAAGGCTTTTAATTTGTTTACAGTGTACTTTTTATCCAGTGGACTCAGAGTGGGCACAAGTTCTTGGTGAAGGCTGCTTCTATGAAGATACCGAACTGCACATCTGCAAGACTAGTTCCGACAGAGCTGCCCTGCTCAGGATGAATGGAACTTGCCTAAGTGGAACTCCTCACGCCAGGATAACATGCTCTTATCTGTGAGACCTGCTGCTTCGGGACAAATAGCGTCCCTTCCTCTGACAAACAACATGTGAAAAATGCTGACTTATATAAAGCCTGTGACCCCTCCCCTTCCTCTCAAGGCTACCAATCACTGATAGCAGTACGTGCTTATCAAAACATAGTATATTTGTGAATAGTACAACAATCACATTGTTAATACAGTGTAAGGTGGTGTGTGTTGCGTAATGCAAAAAGAGGATAAAAGTGGTGCAGCAGTGGGGGTGTCTATGATCAGTAAAGTCAAACACAAGTTACACCGGATCGTAAATAATGGTGACATCACAAGCATCTGATAGTCAAAACAAAAACGCTGATAGGCCATCTCAGCCGACACCCCTCCCTATGATAGGCTACAAGGTATCAGTGGACACGGCCAGCCAGACCTCCTATCAAAACAATGGTTCAACATACCACGATCACCGTGTATCACCGGCATTATGAGTCTATGTAATCGACAAGTTTCAGGCTGTCAGCCTCATCAGAAGCTTATTTATTGTTCTGAACATTCTTAGCCGATGTCAAGCAACGCCCACCAGGAGATGTCGTTAGTGCCTCTATCCAGCACTATTCAATATAACAAACCATGCAGATCAGCATTAAAGGGACATTAAACACTAAATACATGCTAGATAGAATGATGCATTCAAAGAAAAGGTTAGTCCATGACTAACATGTAGATGTATTTTTTAAAGTTTCATTAGTTGTTTAAAAAGTGACAAAATAAGTAAAGTTTTAGTGTCTATAAAACACTGGGAGCTGCCATGTTGTAACTTGTGTTACCTTCTCTGCTGTGGCCAATTAGAGACAGTTATAAATAGGTCACTAGAGTGTGCAGCCAATGGTTGTGCTGGATTTAACAGTGTTCTGCACTTCCATTTCTAACAGAAACTGAAAAGCTCACAATTTCAGAATGGAATTACAGGCAAAGAGGACAAAATAAATAATGAAAGTATATTGCAGAGTTGTTTTATTATATACAATTTATCATTTTATATTACCATCTCAAAGTGTTTAATGTCCCTTTAATAGTAAAAAAAAAGTGTTAAATCACACCGATCATCACACATCTCGCTCAGTAGTGAAGCAAATCCACTCACGAATCGAGGGCTGGATTCCTACGTCAGTACACGTCAGACCTGTCAAGCAGCGACACGCCCCCCTGATAACTCATGGACCAATGGGGCCACAGATACGTCATTCTATGTTAACATCGTAGCCAACAATAAACACAACCTGAGGGCAGGATGCACTCCGCTCACGTTAACCCTGTTATTACACCAATTGCATGTCTACTCACAAACACCTCATCGTCACTTCAGTGCCCCACCGTAAGTATTAGCTCAACACCGTCACGTCGAAAAATCAAGGCCCCAATGCGAGCCCCACTGGTAAAGCCGTAGCATCGGGAATCCCAGAGACCGTCAGCCAGACTGTGTGCCCTAATAGTCTATTCACGACCAACTGTAATAAAACGCCTAGGCAAAACAGACACCACAGTCGCTCACTAAGCTCATCCAGCATGGAATCAAATTCCATACCAACAACCGCACTAATGGACCAATAGGGCCACACATCAAGTCACTCCCCAAAGTGAGCTGACACTAATCATCTATGTGTCAAACCTTATGATACTTGACACACTGGATGGAGCGTCACACTAACACATCAGTACACTAATCATGACTCAATAAAGTATATGTGAAAACGCAAACATGAGACCTCCACTCAAATATTATCAGCTCTATGGTGCGGTCTCAACAAAAGTTCACCACATAGCAACAATGATCCGACCAATCATCATAGCTGGCTGCTAAGAGCTCTCAAAGAGCCAAGGTCCAAATTGTATCGGGATGCATTGCCAGCGGGTGACGTTAAAAAAAAACAGATCAAAAACACCTACCGACCCTTAACAAGATCAAAACCTATGGGCTAGCTTGATGAAGACAAATACCGAACACAACACCATACATCACCCACCCTCGAGTACACCACACCACACACACACTAAGTGTTCATGTGTCTCTAAAACAATGTTAGCAATTTAAAATCGAAAAATAAAAATAAAAACAAATCCAAGTAGACCCAGCAGGATCTCAGCCAGTAAGCAAAAAATATCATGTATAAAAGAAAGATAATATAAATATAAATAGTGCATTCATAACTCAAAATGTAATTGCATAGGGATAACAGAAATATATCTAAACAGAACATCTTAGTTCTTGCTGTAATCACACTATCGTAACTGAAATAGGTATCTAGATAGCCTGGAGGTGAGGTTGCTGAGAAGGAGACTCGACAACTGACATTTTTCACCACATACACGCCAGATAGCCATCTGATTACTAGAGCGGTTAAGGAAGAATGGAAACTCTTGGAGGCAGACTCTACATTGCCCTTTAATGGATGGGATGTTCCACGAATTGCCTACAGAAGGGGTAGGAGTCTGAGGGACATGCTTATGCTGACGGATGTTCTACCCGATACCCCACAACAGACCTGGTTGAAGAAAAAGAGAGGATGCTTCAGGTGCACAAACTGCGTGACCAGTAACAGCATGTTAACCGGCACGCATTTCCATCACCCTGAGCGGAGAAAAAGATACGAATTGAAGTCTTTTTTAACTTGTACCACTCAGTACATCATATAACTATTGAACTGTCCATGCGGAAAGTTTTATACCGGTAAGACTACTGATGATGCTAGGACAAGGATGGAGGATGGCTAATCACCGGTCCAGCATCTGTATGGCCATCTCCAAGGGGAAGACCGAGCAACCGGTGGCTCGCCATTTTTTAGAAGCGGCCCATACTGTGTCAGACCTTAGGTTCTGCATCATTGACTATGTGCCCAACCCCAGGAGGGGAGGCAATAGAGCGAGGATGCTACTGCAGAAGGAGGCTCAGTGGATTTTTGAATTGGGGACTCTAACACCTAGGGGACTAAATGTCTTCACCGGTTGGCAATGTTTTTTGTGAGAGTCCTCTTGTTCCATTTTTTGTGAGAGTCCTCTTGTTCCATTTAGATTGAGGAGAGATGGGGCTGCTTTGGTATAGGATGAGGTGTCTCTTTCCTATGATTGTGCAAACATAACCCCCCCCCCACCCCCTCTTTGATGAGAGTCCACAAATTGCTATGATGAGAGTCCATAGATCTATTTATTCAAGCTTTTTGTTCCTAACGACATATGGACATTAATTATTCTTCTCTTTCCTTCTCTAATAATACAGTTGACTATATATATCCTCTCTCTGATTTATGATCTATGGTAGCCAGTGTAATTACAACTAGAGTTAGGATGTACTGCCTATATACATGTACATCTTTTACTCTCCTCTTTCCTTCCCGGGATAGGGTCGGGGGGTCAGGACCTAGTATATTGGAGAACTAAGATGTTCTGTTTAGATATAGAAGAACTAAGATGTTCTGTTTAGATATATTTCTGTTATCCCTATGCAATTACATTATGAGTTATGAATGCACTATTTATAGTTATATTATCTTTCTTTTATACATGATATTTTTTGCTTACTGGCTGAGATCCTGCTGGGTCTACTTAGATTTGTTTTTATTTTTATTTTTTTATTTTAAATTGCTAACATGGTTTTAGAGACACATGAACACTTAGTGTGTGTGTGGCGTGGTGTACTCAAGGGTGGGTGAAGTATGGTTGGTGTATGGTGTTGTGTTCGATATTTGTCTTCATCAAGCTAGCCCATAGGTTCTGATCTTGTTAAGGGTCGGTAGGTGTTTTTGATCTGTTTTTTTTTTACGTCACCCGCTGGCAATGCATCCCGATACAATTTGGACCTTGGCTCTTTTTTTGAGAGCTCTTAGCAGCCAGCTATGACGATTGGTCGGATCATTGTTGCTATGTGGTGAACTTTTGTTGAGACAGCACCGTAGAGCTGATAATATTTGAGTGGAGGTCTCATGTTTGCGTTTTCACATATACTTTATTGAGTCATGATTAGTGTACTGATGTGTTAGTGTGACGCTCCATCCAGGGTGTCAAGTATCATAAGGTTTGACACATAGACGATTAGTGTCAGCTCACTTTGGGGAGTGACTTGATGTGTGGCCCTATTGGTCCATAAGTGCGGTTGTTGGTATGGAATTTGATTCCATGCTGGATGAGCTTAGTGAGCGACTGTGGTGTCTGTTTTGCCTAGGCGTTTTATTACAGTTGGTCGTGAATAGACTATTGGGGCACACAGTCTGGCTGACAGTCTCTAGGATTCCCGATGCTACGGCTTTACCAGTGGGGCTCACATTGGGGCCTTGATTTTTTGACGTGACAGTGTTGAGCGAATACATATGGTGGGGCACTGAAGTGACGATGAGGGGTTTGTGAGTAGACATGCAATTGGTGTAATAACAGGGTTAATGTGAGCGGAGTGCATCCTGCCCTCAGGTTGTGTTTATTGTTGGCTACGATGTTGACATAGAATGACGTATTTGTGGCCCCATTGGTCCATGAGTTATCAGGGGGGGCGTGTCACTGCTTGACAGGTCTGACGTGTACTGATGTAGGAATCCAGCCCTCGATTTGTGAGTGGATTTGCTTCACTACTGAGCGAGATGTGTGATTATCGGTGTGATTTAACACTTTGACTATTAATGCTGATCTGCATGGTTTGTTATATTGAATAGTGCTGGGTAGAGGCACTGACGACGTCTCCTGGTGGGCGTTGCATGACATCGGCTAAGAATGTTTAAGAGGTTCAGAACAATAAATAAGCTTCGGATGAGGCTGACAGTCTGAAACTTGTCGATTACATAGACTCATAATGCCGGTGATACACGGTGATCATGGTATGTTGAACCATTGTTTTGATAGGAGGTCTGGCTGGCCGTGTCCACTGATACCTTGTAGCCTATCATAGGGAGGGGTGTCAGCTGAGATGGCCTATCAGCGTTTTTGTTTTGACTATCAGATGCTTGTGATGTCACCATTATTTACGATCCGGTGTAACTTGTGTTTGACTTTACTGATCATAGACACCCCCACTGCTGCACCACTTTTATCCTCTTTTGCATTACGCAACACACACCACCTTACACTGTATTAACAATGTGATTGTTGTACTATTCACAAATATACTATGTTTTGATGAGCACGTACTGCTATCAGTGATTGGTAGCCTTGAGAGGAAGGGGAGGGGTCACAGGCTTTATAAGTCAGCATTTTTCACATGTTGTTTGTCAGAGGAAGGGACGCTGTTTGTCCCGAAACGTCACAAGCTTGAAATAAAGAGAATTTATCACAGATGACAGAAGACCAGTGAGTGCTTATTTCACTTCAATTTATCTACAATTTTACAGCACCCTGGCAGTTGAAATTGATGGTGAGAGTGCACACACACTCCTTGTTTTATATGTAATATATATATATATATATATATATATATATATATATATATATATATATATATATATATATATACACATACATACATATATAATATATACATACACACACATATACATACATATATATACACACACACATACACACACTTTCTTATAAAGTCAAGAATCTATTACTGGTTAATACCTAAGATTAAGTAATTTTTATTATGATGAGGAAACTAATTCAATTGCTCCTCCTCTTAACTTACCTACTAAGCTATGGCTAAAATGGTGGAGGTATATATGAGAGTGGAAACTGGCTTATTGCCTATAACAATGTCACACAGTATTAGTTTGAATGAATAGTTTACCTTTTCACATTCATGTTTTATATTACATTCCAGTTACTGCCACGGTTTTTGGAATATAGACTATCCTGATTCAGGTATAATTTTTGACTACTTTATTTAGTTCATGGTATATGTTATTGTCAGGGATACCAGGCTGCAAGGGTTATATACTCCTAACTCCTACTACCTCACCCCCTCTAATTTCTTGGTGGTTTTGGGCTCCTCAGAGCAACTGCAATCTCCAAACCCTTCCCTTTTGTGAGAAATGTATGTTGAACCTGATCTTTAAAGAGCTGGTCTCTGACTGACCTATCCCTCTCCGGCCGGGCTCCTGGAACTACCGCCCGGCCACCGCATCCAGCAACCTCCGGGAAACTTTACCTCCGGCCGCTCCAGAGGCCCCTTGTCCCAAAGCTCTGCTCTCTTGGGAATTGGTACCCCTTGGGGAGGGCAAGAGGTGGGCCAGTTGCCGGAGGTGAGCTCCATTGGGAACCGGGGTTTCCGAGCTCTATTCCGCAGACCGCTCTTCAGCTGGCCGGCCGACCACATCAGCTCGGATCCTCTGTACTTTTTAACCCAGGTTACTTCAGCGGTCCTTTGTCCAAGAGCTACGCTCTTCTGGGAATTAATACCTCTTGGGGAGGACCAGAGGTGGGGTGATTGCCAAGGAGGAGCTCCCATGGGAACTGAGGGTTTCGGACTCCCCATCATCACCTAGTCTCCAGCGGGATTCCCGGTATATGGTTGGACGTCCATAGTTCCGACCCCCAGCCATGGATCAGGGTGCTTTCTCGACTGTATCAGAACATACAAAAGAGCAGTGTGATAACTCCCTTTTATGCAAGGAGAAAGACTGGTTATAGACCTTAGCTGCAGAACTTCCCAGAAATAGTCACTGTGGGAGTGTGGCACAGCATAAATTGACAGCTACAACTTTAAGCTTCCAAGGTAGATACTTTGTATCAGAAAGGGAATAGTATCTTCAATGTAGAATTATTAAGGTTGTAATGTAAAATTTCCCACAACTTGGTGGCAGTGTCCCTCTGTTTTTGTGAACCACACTGCATTGTGCAGGAAAACAAAACAGTGTGATACAGGAAGAGGATTCACAGCAGGAATGTCTAAACTTTTAAGTACTGCCAGCAGGGATTCAGGTTTATGAATTGGTGAGTTACCAGTGGTGGTTAGAGGAGAGGAGATCTGTCTTGGTACAAAGTGTGGGGCAGCAGGAGAAAAGATAAACTTCAGCAGTTCCAGGAAATAGGGAATGGAAACTTGCTCAGTTGTAAGAGGTTAGAAAACACAACTTGTTAGATGCTTTATACACTGGCTTTATAGTTGCTGACACGAAAACACACTGCAGGTCAGAAATGCCTGTGGAGAGGCAACACAGAGTAGCAAGTTTCCCCAGGATCTTTAATGAACAGCAGTCTTGCTGTTTAGTAACAGCAGTGAAAGTAAAACCTTTTATCTATCTAGCAGCCAGAACCAGGAGCGGTTTAGGTTAAACAAATCCTGTTAACAACTGAGAGGACAGGTCAGAAAACAATTCACAAGACGCCGCTCCAGGTTCACTAAAGGTGCCACAATAGTGCAAAGCTGTGTGGGGGGAGCTTCTTGCTCTACTGAGTGGGTCTGGGTTTTTTTTAACGGCATCTGGGCATGCTGTCTATTCGCAGCCGGCCCGATCACGCTATTAAACTAAATGAAGCTCGCTCCCGGTAGTGGGAGCGAGCTACATTTAGTTTAATGGCGCTATATATATATATATATAGTTTGTTTAATGCATATACATTTTTGACCTGATAAATGTTATGTATAACATAACAGGGGCCTTTTTTTGAAGGTGCCGTCTCCTGGATTGGCATAGATGTTTGCTGATGGGTTGTGGTCTCTTCAAAAGGGCTTCGGGTAAACACCTGAGACATCCTATGATTAAGTGCCTATCCGGCACGAAACACGTAAGGAGTCTTTGTTCTTCTTCCTCCTGTATGCTGTGACTTCCTTTTTAAATGATGAATCAATAAAATTGGATTGTATATTTTTTCTCAAACCCCTTGAGTGCTGCTGTATTTCTTTGTGTTTACTCTCAGAATGTTTTGCAGATCACACAAGTGAAGTCTTGCAGTCTAACAATCAAGCAAAGATATTCAGGCTAGGCGGGGTTAACTGTGCAATGTGACATCATAGCTGGAAGAGCGGTGTTAAAGGTATATTACAAGCGGCTTTAAAGATAACATAGCGCTGTGCGATTTATTTTATGCTCCTACGAAGTCCTACGAAGTTCTACCAGTGCATCTAATCAGATCACAATGATTATACTCTGGTATAATCTGATATAAATGTCAGCAGCTGAATAGGGTCTTCCTGCTTGGTGTCATTATATGATCAGGGCTGATATAACCAAACACTAGAAATGTGACAACAGTCAGTGAGTATCAGGCTATATTATACTGTGACACTCAGTGTGCGATTGTGGTGACACCCTGACTGGTGATATAATGTACAGCACTTACAGACAATAAGCTATAAAACCAGGCAATACCTCACAAACAGAAGACACGTCACACATGTGCACTTACCTTCATTGTCACACATTTCCTGCTTTGGAGCTTCCAGATGACACGTTACACTCAGATCTTCTGTTTTAACAGCTACATCAGAATTAATATCATCTGTCAGATCATTTATAACAGACAATATTTCATGGTTTAGGATTTTATTTCACCCCAAAAGCAACTAATGTTTAACACAGTAATGGGTACTTTATAATTCCCTTACATTATTAATATTTGGGGGATATTGAAATTGATCAATAATATTAAAATAGAGGGCATGTGTGTGTACTATTCACATAAAGCAGTGGATGAGAAAGAAGAGAGGGCATGT
The DNA here is from genome assembly GCF_027579735.1 of Bombina bombina. Lineage (NCBI taxonomy): Eukaryota > Metazoa > Chordata > Amphibia > Anura > Bombinatoridae > Bombina > Bombina bombina. The sequence continues at coordinate 805,551,410 of NC_069502.1, read as the reverse complement.
GTGTGTACTATTCACATAAAGCAGGGGGTGAGAGAGAAGAGAGGGCATGTGTATGTACTATTTACATTAAGCAGGGGGTGAGAGAGAAGAGAGGGAATGTGTGTGTACTATTCACATAAAGCAAAGGGTGAGAGAGAATAGAGGGCATGTGTGTGTACTATTCACATAAAGCAAAGGGTGAGAGAGAAGAGAGGACATGTGTGTGTGTATTATTCACATAAAGCAGCGGATGAGAGAGAAGAGAGGGCATGTGTGTGTACTATTCACATAAAGCAGGGGGTGAGAGAGAAGAGAGGGAATGTGTGTGTGTACTATTCACATAAAGCAAAGGGTGAGAGAGAAGAGAGGGGATGTGTGTGTGTGTACTATTCACATAAAGCAGAGGGTGAGAGAGAATAGAGGGCATGTGTATGTACTATTCACATAAAGTAAAGGGTGAGAGAGAAGAGAGGGCGTGTTCGTGTGTACTATTCACATAAAGCAGAGGGTGAGAGAAGAGAGAGGGCATGTGTGTGTACTATTCACATAAAGCAGAGGGTGAGAGAGAAGAGAGGGCATGTGTGTGTGTGTGTGTGTGTGTGTTATTTACATGATGCAGATGGAGAGAGAGAAGAGAATAGGGGGCATGTGTATGTACAATTAACATAAAGTAGAGGGTAGGAGATAAAAGAGAGGGCATGTGCATGTACTATTTACATGAAGCTTATAGGGACAGCAAAACCAAAAATTGTATTTTGTGATTCAGATAGAGCATACATTTTTAAGCAACTTTCCAATTTACTTCTTTCCTCAATTTTGTTTTATTCTCTTGGTATCCTTTTTCGAAGGAGCAACAATGCACTACTAGGAGCCGGATGAACACAATTGTTAAGCCAATAAAAAGAGTTATATATGTGCAGCCACCAATCAGCAGCTAGATTCCAGCTCCTGTGCCTATCTAGGTATGATTTTCAACAAAAGATACCAGGAAAACAAAGCAAATTAAATAATAGAAATAAATTGGAAAGTTGTTTAACCCCTTAATGACAACTGACGTACCAGGTACGTCATGCATTAACTTACAGTTAATGACAATAGACGTACCTGGTACGTCAGTTGTCTAAGAGAGTGCTGGAAGCGATCGCAATCGCTTCCAGCAGCTCTCAGGGTATTGCAGTGATGCCTCCATATGGAGGCATCCTGCAATACCCTTTCAGAAGACTCCGATGCAGAGAGAGCCACTCTGTGGCCCTCTCTGCACCGGTAGCGATGGTGCCGGTTCGTTGGTGGGTGGGAGCGCAACAGGGAGGCGGGTGGGCGGCCCATCGCTACCCGGCATCCGGCTCCTGTAAGTGCAATGTGCACGCCGGGTGCCGGGAGCGTGCGGGGGCGCGCATGCGCGATTAGCTACCCACACTGACACCAATGAGGAGGGAAGAGGGGGGAAAAAATAAATATATGAGGATCTGGGAGGGGGAGGGGGTTGGGGTATTGTGGGGGGCTGCTACACTACAGAAAAATTTAAACTGGCAATAAAAGATAAAAAAAAACACTTTTTTGGGGGGCAAATTGGGTACTGGCAGACAGCTGCCAGTACCCAAGATGGCGGCAATTAGGTAGGGGAGAGGGTTAGAGAGCTGGGGGGGGGGATCATGGAGGTTGGGGCTAAGGCAGGAGTCCATCACAGCTAAAACATTTTATTTTTTTTAATTAAAAAAAAGAAAAACGCCTTTTATTTAGTACTGGCAGACTTTCTGCCAGTACTTAAGATGGCGGGGACAATTGTGGGGTGGGGGAGGGAAGAGAACTGTTTGGGAGGGATCAGGGGGTGGGATGTGTCAGGTGGGAGGCTGATCTCTACCCTAAAGCTAAAATTAACCCTGCAAGCTCCCTACAAGCTACCTAATTTAACCCCTTAACTGCTGGGCATAATTTACGTGTGGTGCGCAGCAGCATTTAGCGGCCTTCTACTTACCAAAAAGCAACCCCAAAGCCATATAAGTCTGCTATTTCTGAACAAAGGGGATCCCAAAGAAGCATTTACAACCATTTGTGCCTTAATTGCAGAAGCTGTTTGTAAATAATTTCAGTGGGAACTTTTTTTTTTATTTGATGACATTTGGCGGTGAAATGGTGGCATGAAATATACCAAAATGGGCCTAGATCAATACTTTGGGTTGTCTTCTAAAAAAAAATATATACATGTCAAGGGATATTCAGGTATTCCTGACAGATATCAGGGTTCCAATGTAACTAGCGCTAATTTTGAAAAAAAGTTGTTTGGAAATAGCAAAGTGCTACTTGTATTTATGGCCCTATAACTTGCAAAAAAAGTAAAGAACATGTAAACATTGGGTATTTCTAAACTCAGGACAAAATTTAGAAACTATTTAGCATAGGTGTTTTTTGGTGATTGTAGATGTGTAACAGATTTTGGGGGTCAAAGTTAGAAAAAGTGTGTTTTTTTCAATTTTTTCCTCATATTTTATATTTTTTTTATAGGAAATTATAAGATATGATGAAAATAATGGTATCCTTAGAAAGTCCATTTAATGGCGAGAAAAACGGTATATAATATGTGTGGGTACAGTAAATGAGTAAGAGGGAAATTACAGCTAAACACAAACACTGCAGAAATGTAAAAAACATAATTTATGCTTACCTGATAAATTCCTTTCTTCTGTTGTGTGATCAGTCCACGGGTCATCATTACTTCTGGGATATAACTCCTCCCCAACAGGAAATGCAAGAGGATTCACCCAGCAGAGCTGCATATAGCTCCTCCCCTCTACGTCAGTCCCAGTCATTCGACCAAGAATCAACGAGAAAGGAGTAACCAAGGGTGAAGTGGTGACTGGAGTATAATTTAAAAGATATTTACCTGCCTTAAAAACAGGGCGGGCCGTGGACTGATCACACAACAGAAGAAAGGAATTTATCAGGTAAGCATAAATTATGTTTTCTTCTGTTATGTGTGATCAGTCCACGGGTCATCATTACTTCTGGGATACCAATACCAAAGCAAAAGTACACGGATGACGGGAGGGAAAGGCAGGCTCATTATACAGAAGGAACCACTGCCTGAAGAACCTTTCTCCCAAAAATAGCCTCCGAAGAAGCAAAAGTGTCAAATTTGTAAAATTTGGAAAAAGTATGAAGTGAAGACCAAGTTGCAGCCTTGCAAATCTGTTCAACAGAGGCCTCATTCTTAAAGGCCCAAGTGGAAGCCACAGCTCTAGTGGAGTGAGCTGTAATTCTTTCAGGAGGCTGCTGTCCAGCAGTCTCATAGGCTAAACGTATTATGCTACGAAGCCAAAAAGAGAAAGAGGTAGCAGAAGCTTTTTGACCTCTCCTCTGTCCAGAGTAAACGACAAACAAGGAAGAAGTTTGGCGAAAATCTTTAGTTGCCTGCAAGTAGAACTTGAGGGCACGAACTACATCCAGATTGTGTAAAAGACGTTCCTTCTTTGAAGAAGGATTTGGACACAAGGATGGGACAACAATCTCTTGATTGATGTTCCTGTTAGTGACTACCTTAGGTAAGAACCCAGGTTTAGTACGCAGAACTACCTTGTCTGAGTGAAAAATCAGATAAGGGGAATCACAATGTAAGGCTGATAACTCAGAGACTCTTCGAGCCGAGGAAATAGCCATTAAAAACAGAACTTTCCAAGATAACATTTTTATATCAATGGAATGAAGGGGTTCAAACGGAACACCCTGTAAAACGTTAAGAACTAAGTTTAAACTCCATGGTGGAGCAACAGCTTTAAACACAGGCTTGATCCTAGCTAAAGCCTGACAAAAGGACTGGACGTCTGGATTTTCTGACAGACGTCTGTGTAACAAGATGGACAGAGCTGAAATCTGTCCCTTTAATGAACTAGCTGATAAACCCTTTTCTAAACCTTCTTGTAGAAAAGACAGTATCCTAGCGATCCTAACCTTACTCCAGGAGTAACCTTTGGATTCGCACCAGTATAGGTATTTCCGCCATATTTTATGGTAAATCCTTCTGGTAACAGGCTTCCTAGCCTGAATTAGGGTATCAATAACCGACTCAGAAAAACCACGTTTTGATAAAATCAAGCGTTCAATTTCCAAGCAGTCAGCTTCAGAGAAGTTAGATTTTGATGTTTGAATGGACCCTGTATCAGAAGGTCCTGTCTTAGAGGTAGAGACCAAGGCGGACAGGATGACATGTCCACTAGATCTGCATACCAAGTCCTGCGTGGCCATGCAGGTGCTATTAGAATTACTGATGCTCTCTCCTGTTTGATTTTGGCAATCAATCGAGGAAGCAGCGGGAAGGGTGGAAACACATAAGCCATCCTGAAGTTCCAAGGTGCTGTCAAAGCATCTATCAGAACTGCTCCCGGATCCCTGGATCTGGACCCGTAGCGAGGAAGTTTGGCGTTCTGGCGAGACGCCATGAGATCTATCTCTGGTTTGCCCCAACGTCGAAGTATTTGGGCAAAGACCTCCGGATGAAGTTCCCACTCCCCCGGATGAAAAGTCTGGCGACTCAAGAAATCCGCCTCCCAGTTCTCCACTCCCGGGATGTGGATTGCTGACAGGTGGCAAGAGTGAGACTCTGCCCAGCGAATTATCTTTGATACTTCCATCATTGCTAGGGAGCTTCTTGTCCCTCCCTGATGGTTGATGTAAGCTACAGTCGTGATGTTGTCCGACTGAAACCTGATGAACCCCCGAGTTGTTAACTGGGGCCAAGCCAGAAGGGCATTGAGAACTGCTCTCAATTCCAGAATGTTTATTGGAAGGAGACTCTCCTCCTGATTCCATAGTCCCTGAGCCTTCAGAGAATTCCAGACAGCGCCCCAACCTAGTAGGCTGGCGTCTGTTGTTACAATTGTCCAGTCTGGCCTGCTGAATGGCATCCCCCTGGACAGGTGTGGCCGATAAAGCCACCATAGAAGAGAATTTCTGGTCTCTTGATTCAGATTCAGAGTAGGGGACAAATCTGAGTAATCCCCATTCCACTGACTTAGCATGCATAATTGCAGCGGTCTGAGGTGTAGGCGTGCAAAAGGTACTATGTCCATTGCCGCTACCATTAAGCCGATCACCTCCATGCATTGAGCTACTGACGGGTGTTGAATGGAATGAAGGACGCGGCATGCATTTTGAAGCTTTGTTAACCTGTCTTCTGTCAGGTAAATCTTCATTTCTACAGAATCTATAAGAGTCCCCAAGAATGGAACTCTTGTGAGAGGAAAGAGAGAACTCTTCTTTTCGTTCACTTTCCATCCATGCGACCTTAGAAATGCCAGAACTAACTCTGTATGAGACTTGGCAGTTTGAAAGCTTGAAGCTTGAATTAGAATGTCGTCTAGGTACGGAGCTACCGAAATCCCTCGCGGTCTTAGTACCGCTAGAAGGGCACCCAGAACCTTTGTGAAGATTCTTGGAGCCGTAGCCAATCCGAATGGAAGAGCTACAAACTGGTAGTGCCTGTCTAAGAAGGCAAACCTTAGATACCGGTGATGATCTTTGTGGATCGGTATGTGAAGGTAAGCATCCTTTAAATCCACTGTGGTCATGTACTGACCCTCTTGGATCATGGGTAAGATTGTCCGAATAGTTTCCATTTTGAACGATGGAACTCTTAGGAATTTGTTTAGAGTCTTTAAATCTAAGATTGGCCTGAAAGTTCCCTCTTTTTTGGGAACCACAAACAGGTTTGAGTAGAACCCTTGTCCTTGTTCCGACCGCGGAACCGGATGGATCACTCCCATTAATAACAGATCTTGTACGCAGCGTAGAAACGCTTCTTTCTTTATCTGGTTTGTTGACAACCTTGACAGATGAAATCTCCCTCTTGGGGGAGATAATTTGAAGTCTAGAAGGTATCCCTGCGATATGATCTCTAGAGCCCAGGGATCCTGAACATCTCTTGCCCAGGCCTGGGCGAAGAGAGAGAGTCTGCCCCCCACTAGATCCGGTCCCGGATCGGGGGCTCTCGGTTCATGCTGTCTTTGGGGCAGCAGCAGGTTTCCTGGCCTGCTTGCTCTTGTTCCAGGACTGGTTAGGCTTCCAGCCTTGCCTGTAACGAGCAACAGCTCCTTCCTGTTTTGGTGCAGTGGAGGTTGATGCTGCTCCTGTTTTAAAGTTCCGAAAGGGACGAAAATTAGACTGTCTAGCCTTAGCTTTGGCTTTGTCTTGAGGTAGGGCGTGGCCCTTACCTCCTGTAATGTCAGCGATAATCTCTTTCAAACCGGGCCCAAATAAAGACTGCCCCTTGAAAGGTATATTAAGTAATTTGGACTTAGAAGTAACATCAGCTGACCAGGATTTTAGCCACAGCGCCCTACGTGCCTGTATGGCGAATCCTGAGTTCTTAGCCGTAAGTTTGGTTAAATGTACTACGGCCTCCGAAATGAAGGAATTAGCTAGTTTAAGGACTCTAAGCCTGTCCGTAATGTCGTCTAGCGTAGATGAACTAAGGTTCTCTTCAAGCGACTCAATCCAAAATGCTGCCGCAGCCGTAATCGGCGCGATACATGCAAGGGGTTGTAATATAAAACCTTGTTGAACAAACATTTTCTTAAGGTAACCCTCTAATTTTTTATCCATTGGATCTGAGAAAGCACAGCTATCCTCCACCGGGATAGTGGTACGCTTAGCTAAAGTAGAAACTGCTCCCTCCACCTTGGGGACCGTTTGCCATAAGTCCCGAGTGGTGGCGTCTATTGGAAACATCTTTCTAAATATTGGAGGGGGTGAGAACGGCACACCGGGTCTATCCCACTCCTTAGTAACAATTTCAGTTAGTCTCTTAGGTATAGGAAAAACGTCAGTACTCGCCGGTACCGCAAAGTATTTATCCAACCTACACAGTTTCTCTGGTATTGCAACGGTGTTACAATCGTTGAGAGCTGCTAAGACCTCCCCTAGTAATACACGGAGGTTCTCCAATTTAAATTTAAAATTTGAAATATCTGAGTCCAATCTGTTTGGATCAGAACCGTCACCCACAGAATGAAGCTCTCCGTCCTCATGCTCTGCGAGCTGTGACGCAGTATCAGACATGGCCCTAGCATTGTCAGCGCACTCTGTTCTCACCCCAGAGTGATCACGCTTGCCTCTTAGTTCTGGTAATTTAGACAAAACTTCAGTCATAACAGTAGCCATATCTTGTAATGTTATCTGTAATGGCCGCCCAGATGTACTAGGCGCCAAAATATCACGCACCTCCCGGGCGGGAGATGCAGGTACTGCCGCGTGAGGCGAGTTAGTCGGCATAACTCTCCCCTCGCTGTTTGGTGAAATTTGTTCACATTGTACAGATTGACTTTTATTTAAAGTAGCATCAATACAGTTAGTACATAAATTTCTATTGGGCTCCACCTTGGCATTGGAACAAATGACACAGATATCTTCCTCTGAGTCAGACATGTTTAACACACTAGCAAAAAACTTACAACTTGGTTATAATCTTTTTTAGCAAAAAACGTACTGTGCCTCAAAGAGGTACTAACGATTAAATGACAGTTGAAATAGTGAACTGAAAAAACAGTTATAGCATCAAACTTTAAAACAACAAAACTTTTAGCAAAGGTTTGTTCCCATTAGTAAAATAACAATAATTAAATTTGACATAAAAAATACAAAGCAACGTTTTTATTCACAGTCACTATAAGAATTCTCACAGCTCTGCTGAGAGAATTTACCTCCCTTCAAAGAAGTTTGAAGACCCCTGAGATCTATCAGAGATGAACCGGATCATGCAGGAAAAATAAAAGTAACTGACTGGTATTTTTTGATGCGTAGCAAAGAGCGCCAAAACGGCCCCTCCCTCTCCCACACAGCAGTGAAGAGAAACGAAACTGTCACAAATAAAGCAAAAAAACTGCCAAGTGGAAAATAATGCCCAAATATTTATTCACACAGTACCTCAGCAATGTAAACGATTCTACATTCCAGCAAAAACGTTTAACATGATAAATAGTTATTAAAAAGGATTAGTGACCTTTAACAGAGTAGTTCCAGTGAAATACCATCCCCAGAATACTGAAGTGTATACATACATGTCATTTTAACGGTATGGCAGGATTTTCTCATCAATTCCATTCAGAAAATAAAAACTGCTACATACCTCAATGCAGATTCCTCTGCCCGCTGTCCCCTGATCTGAAGCCTTTACCTCCCTCAGATGGCCGAGAACAGCAATATGATCTTAACTACTCCGGTTAAAATCATAGTAAAAAACTCTGACAGATTCTTCCTCAAACTCTGCCAGAGAAGTAATAACACGCTCCGGTGCTATTTTAAAATAACAAACTTTTGATTGAAGTCATAAAAACTAAGTATAATCACCATAGTCCTCTCACACATCCTATCTAGTCGTTGGGTGCAAGAGAATGACTGGGACTGACGTAGAGGGGAGGAGCTATATGCAGCTCTGCTGGGTGAATCCTCTTGCATTTCCTGTTGGGGAGGAGTTATATCCCAGAAGTAATGATGACCCGTGGACTGATCACACATAACAGAAGAAATAGCCATTGTCATTAAGGGTAAGAAAATTGAAAAATGGTCCGGTCATTAAGGGGTTAAATTTGAATCCTCTATATGATTAATGAAAGTAATATTTTGGGTTTCAAATGCCTTTAAGGTGATAGAGAAGATAATAGAAGGCATGTGTATGTACTATTCACATAACACAGAGCATGAGAAAGAAGAGAGGACATGTGTATGTACTATTCACATAAATAAGAGGGTGATAGAGAAGAGAGGGCATGTGTATGTACTATTCACATAAAGCAGAGGGTGAGAGAGAAGAGAGGGCATGTGTATGTACAATTCCCATAAATAAGAGGGTGATAGAGAAGAGAGGGCATATGTATGTACTATTCACATAAAGCAGAGGGTGAGAGAGAAGAGAGGGCATGTGTATGTACTATTCACATAAAGCAGAGGGTGAGAGGGGAGAGAGGGCATGTGTATGTATTATTCCCATAAAGCAGAGGGTGAGAGAGAATAGAGGGCATGTGTGAGTACTATTCACATAAAGCAGAGGGTGAGAGAGAAAAGAGGGCATGCGTGTGTACTATCCACATAAAGCAAAGGGTGAGAGAAAAGAGAGGGCATGTGTATGTACTATTCCCATAAAGCAGAGGGGGAGAGAGAAGAGAGGGCATATGTATGTTCTATTCACATAAAGCAGAGGGAGGGAGAGAAGAGAGGGCATGTGTGTGTGTACTATTCACATAAAGCAGTGGGTGAGAGAGAAGAGAGGGCATGTGTGTGTACTATTCACAGAAATCAGAGGGTGAGAGAGAATAGAGGGCGTGTGTATGTACTATTCACATAAAGCAGTGGGTGAGAGAGAAGAGAGGGCATGTGTGTGTACTTTTCACATAAAGCAGAGGGTGAGAGAAAAGAGAGAGCATGTGTATGTACTATTTACATAAAGCAGGGAATGAAAGAGAAGAGAGGACATGTACGTGTGTGGTATTTGCATGAAATAGAAGGTGAGAGAGAAGGGAATACACGGTATGTTTGTGCACCAAATAGATGGTATCATTGTAACCTGTCTGTACTAAGGCTCATTATTCACATACACCTAGATTACAAATTTTGCGCTATAGAGGGTGCGAAACGAACGCAACAAAAGTTGCATTATTTCACCCTCCATAGCGCTGCTTTTACAAGTCCTGTGCGTGCGATATGGTGGCGATAAGCTCCATACCGCACAAAATCCAAGGGCTGCTTTGACGTGCTCATGCACACTTTCCCCATAGACATCAATGGGGACAGTGTGTTAGAAAAAAACCTAACACCTGTGATCGCGGAATGAAACGCTCCGTAACGCAACCTCATTGATGTCTATGATGTCTATGGGGAAAAAAAAGTTACGTTTAAACCTAACACCCTAACATAAACCCCAAGTCTAAACATCCCTAATCTGCCGCCCCCGACAACACTGACACCTAAATAAAGTTATTAACCTCTAATCTGCCGCTCCCGACAGCGCCGCCACTAATAAAAGCTATTAACCCCTATTCCGCCACTCCCCGACTACGCGGCCACTATAATAATGTTATTAACCCCTATTCCCCTGCACCCCAACATTGCCGACACTATAATAAATCTATTAACCCCTATTCTGCCGCTCCCCGACATTGCAGCCACTAAATAAAGTTATTAACCCCTAAACCTCTGGCCTCCCACATTACCTCCACTAAATAAACCTATCAACCCCTAAACTACCAGCACCCCACATCGCAAAAAAACTAAATTAAACTATTAACCCCTAAAACTAACAAACCCCTAACTTTAAATTAAAATGACAATATCCCTATCTTAAAATAAATAAAAACTTACCTGTGAAATTAAAAAAAACTAAATTTAATCTAACAATTAACCTAACATAACTATTATACTGAAATTAAAATAACTACCAAATTAAATAAACTAAATGACACATTAAAAAAAAAAAACCTAACACTACTAAAAAATTAAAGTCTAAAATTACAAAAAATCAACACTAAATTATGAAAAATAACAAATAATCTAATAGCCCTATAAAAATAAAAAAGCCCCCCCCCCACCAAAAATAAAAAAAACCCTAGCCTACAATAAACTACCAATAGCCCTTAAAATGACCTAAAGAAATCAGCTCTTTCCTTCTTAATATAAGGAGAGTCCACGGCTTCATTCCTTACTGTTGGGAAATACTGAACCTGGCCACCAGGAGGAGGCAAAGACACCCAGCCAAAGGCTTAAATACTTCTCCCACTTCCCCCATCCCCCAGTCATTCTTTGCCTTTCGTCACAGGAGGATGGCATAGAAGTGTCAGAAGATTTCGGAGTAGTTCCTTAGGAGGGATATTTGCCCTTCGATATGGGACTGGAGTTTTAAGTAGTCTTGTCAGCCTCTCAGTGAGAGCATTGACGAAAGTTAGACAGGCCCATTTATCAAGCTCCGTATGGAGCTTGAAGGGCCGTGTTTCTGGCGAGTCTTCAGACTCGCCAGAAACACAAGTTATGAAGCAGCGGTCTAAAGACCGCTGCTCCATAACCCTGTCCGCCTGCTCTGAGCAGGCGGACAGGAACCGCCGGAAATCAACCCGATCGAATACGATCGGGTTGATTGACAGCTCCCTGCTGGCGGCCGATTGGCCGCGAGTCAGCAGGGGGCGGCGTTGCACCAGCAGCTCTTGTGAGCTGCTGGTGCAATGTTAAATGTGGAGAGCGTATTGCTCTCCGCATTTAGCGAGGTCTTGCGGACCTGATCCGCAGTGTCGGATCAGGTCCGCAAGCCCTTTGATAAATGGGCCCCAGAGACTGGAGATGCAGGAAGAGAGTCTTTCTGCGAACCCATCCAGACTGCCTGCTAACAGCTCCTTAAGCAATCAGTGTTGATGAGTTTCACTGCCTGCTCGTTTTCTTCACTCAAGTCCATGTCAGGAGCGATGCTACAAGACTGTCACACTTGAGAGGCTGTGTTTCTGTTCCACAGCATCGATTCTGGCAAGATCTTTTCAATTTTTACATATGTTGGAAACGCTAGAAGACAGGGTCACAGTGTGGCTCCTTTTATCGTAATAGAATCATGGGCTAATATCTCCTGAGGGGGAATATTGAACAGTGGGGATTAATCAAATGTGTTGCTTTTATTTTATGCTGCTTTATGCGAAGAGATTTTATTGGGCTCATAGACTGTTATGTGGCTGGAACACACAGGTTTTTACTTTCACTTTGAACACTGCGCAGCTTGTAGCTTGGCACGCTTTTTCTCATAGCATGGGCGGTCCTGCCTTGCGCACCACGCGACCAGGAGTGGTCTCGCTTTCATTTCCTCTTTCCTGACCGAGCTGGCTGTCGGAGAAGGCGCTTTTTCTCTGTATTGTCTGGGTCTAGGAGGTAGCGAGTGCCCCAGCCATTGGGAGTATAAAGGTGCCGTTTTTGTGAGAAATAAAAAGATCGTTCTATTCTGTGTCCTACTGTCATTAGCTTAAGCTATGGATGATTCTGATATTTTGAGGGTACTCCCTCTATTCCAAATAGTAATACCTGTTTATATTGTGAGGAGGCCTTGGTATGCTCGCTCTCTTAACTATGTTCCACATGCCTTGACAAAGTTATTAGGTCTAAGAAGGTTAACCCCTTTAGTACCACTGAGCCGTCCACCTCTGAGGACTCGCCGTCCCGTGAGATGCATACCCATCAGTCATCGCCCTTATCATATGCAGCTTCCCGTAGCACGCCTGATCCTCCATCTGGAGGGAGCCTTTTACCATCAGACTTTACCGCGCAGTTAAAAACGGCGGTGTCTGAGGCGCTCAGTGCTTTACCTCGCCCTACCAAGCGCAAGCGAAAGGTAAACATAGCTCTCATGCCCAGGGGTCATCAAAAGATTTATTGGATTTATCTGTTTTTCAATTATCCAAGGATGAGTCACACTCAGACTTCAGAGGGTGAACTTTCTGGGTCGGAGTCTTCTACCTCTAAGCCTCCTGCTGCGGAGGAACCAGCCTTTAGATTTAAGATTGAACACTTACGTTTTCTTCTAAAGGAGGTCCTGTATAAATTAGAGGTTCCAGAGGCCAAGTTGCCTGATGAACCTTTGATTCCTAAATTAGACAGAGTTTATGAGGACAGGGTAGTGCCGTTAACTTTTCCTGTTCCTGTAAAACTAATGAGATAGAATTGGATCTTCCTTTTCCCCTTTGTCTTTCTTTAAGAAATTTTTCCCGGTCCCGGACTCTCAATTGGAGTTGTGGGGTTCCGTCCCTAAGGTGGATGGTGCTATCTCCACGCTGGCCAAATGTACTACTATTCCACTTGAGGATAGTTCGTTGTTCAGAGAGCCAATGAATAAAAAGATGGAAACTTTTCTAAGAAAAATGTTTCAACATACAGGATATTTGTTTCAACCGGCAGCGGCTGTTGCCTCGGTTGCTGGAGCTGCGGCCTACTGGTGCGACTCCTTATCGGAATTGATCAAGGTGGAGGGTCCCCTAGGCGTTATCCAGGAAAGAATTAAAGCCTTAATTGCTAATTCTTTTATCTGCGATGCAAACATGCAGATTATTTGCTTAAATGCTAAGGTCTCTGTTTTTTCAGTTCAGATCCGTCAGGCACTCTGGCTGAAGTCCTGGTCTGTGGATATGACTTCTAAGTCTAGGCTTCTTTCCCTTCCTTTTAAAGGAAAATATTTTATTTGGTCCGGGCCTGGACTCCATTATCTCCACGGTTACAGCAGGCAAGGGTGCCTCCCTACCGCAGGATAAAAACAAACAAGTATAACGGACAGATGTTCGAATTTTCATTCCTTTCGTTCTGAGAAATTCTAATGACAACAGTCCTCCTCTAAGCCCGAGCAAGCCAAGAGTACTTGGAAGCCGGTTTAATCCTGGAATAAATCCAAGCAGAGCAAGAAGCCCACCGAGACCAAATCGGCATGAAGGGGCGGCCCCCAAACCGGCGCTGGATCATGTAGGGGAAGACTGTCGCTGTTTTCAGACGCTTATTTCAGGGACGTGCAGGATCCATGGGTCCTGGAGGTCACAGTTCAGGGAGACAAAATAGGTTTCAAATCTCATCCACCCAAGGGCAGATTTCTCCTCTCAAGCTTGTCTTCCAAGCCAGAAAAGAGGGAAGCCTTTCTGGGGTGCAAGCGGATCTGTCCTCCTTAGGAGTCATTGTCCCGGTTCCTATTGCGGAAAGAGGTTTGGGATACTATTCAACCTGTTTGTGGTTCCAAAGAAAGAGTGAACTTTCCACCCGATTCTGGACCTAAAATGCTTAAACAAATTTCTAAATATCCCCTCCTTCAAGATGGAGACAATAAAGTCCATCCTTCCCCTAGTTCAAGAAGGACAGTTCCTGACCACTATAGATCTGAAGGATGTTTAGCTTCACATTCCAATTCACAAGGATCACTTCCAGTTCCTAAGGTTTGCGTTCCTAGACCAGCACTTCCAGTTCATTGCACTTCCGTTTGGTCTAGCTACTGCCCCAAGGATTTTTACGAAGGTTCGAGGGGCTCTTCTAGCCTTTGCCAGAACCCAGGACATAGCAGTAGCTCCAAACTTGGACGATATTCTGATACAAGCGCCATCTTTTCGTCTGGTGGAGGACCATTCGGTATCTCTTCTCTCTCTTCTTTGATCTCATGGATGGAAGATAAACTTAGAAAAAAAGAGTTCTCTTATTCTACGCACCAGGGTAGAATTCCTGGGTACTGTAATAGAATCCATATCTATGAGGATATTCCTAACGGACCAGAGATGTTGCAAGCTAGCTTAGGCATATCTTGCCCTCCAGACCTCCTTAAGGCCATCTGGTTTGCGGATCTGGTGGGGATGTCATCTTCTCCTCTATGGAAGTTACCTTGTCGCAGGGATCTGCTGGAACAGGGTCCTTTTGTTCACCAAAATCTAGGTTCTCTAAGGCTGATTGCGTGGAGATTGAACACTTAGTCCTAGCCAAGAGAAGTTTTTATGAGAGAGTTATTGATACTCTCATTCAAGCTCGTAAGCCGGTTACTCATCGCATCTATCATAAGGTGTGGAAAACGTACTTATTCTGGTGTGAAGAGTGTGGATTTCCCTGGCATAAAGTTATGGTTGCCAGGATCCTATCGTTTTTCCAGGATGGACTGGAAAAGGGTCTTTCTGCCAGTTCCCTAAGGGGACAGATTTCGTCCCTGTCTGTTTTACTGCACAAGAGGCTCTCGGAACTTCCAGATGTACAGTCCTTTGTTAAGGATCTTATTAATATCAGACCCGAGTTTAGATCTAAGGCGCCTCATTAAAGTGTAAATCTTGTTAAGATTTTGCAACAGGCTCCATTTGAGCCTATGCATGAAATTAAAATTAAATTGTTGTCCTGGAAGGTTCTTTTTCTACTGGCTATTGCTTCTGCCTTGCAATGAGAGCCTCCTTATCTGGTGTTCCACTCTGATAAGGCTGTCCTACATACTAAATTAGGTTTTCTTCCTAAGGTTGTGTCAGCCCGCAACATCAATCAAGAGATTGTGGTTCCTTTCTTGTGTTCCAATCCTTCTTCTTCAAAGGAACTTCTTCCTTGTTTGTTGCCTATTCTGTGAAGCATAAGGGTCAGAAGGTCTCTTCGACTTCCTTATCTTTTTGGTTACGGAGTGTTATCCGCTTAGCTTATGAGACAGCGGGACATAAACCTCCTCAGAAAAATACGACTCATTCTACTAGAGCAGTGGCTTCCTCTTGGGCCTTTAAGAACGAGGCCTCCATGGATCAGATCTGTAAGGCGGCTACCTGGTCCTCTTTACATACGTTTTCTAAATTTTACAAGTTTGATGTTTTGCTTCAGTTGAAACAGTCTTCCGGAGAAAGGTTTTGCAGGCTGTGGTGCCCTCAGATTAGGGTCCGCCTCTCTTTTTATCCCTCCCATCATCATTTAGTGTCCTCTAGAGCTTGGGTATAACAATAAGGAATGAAGCCGTGGACTCTCCTTATATTAAGACGGAAACCATAAAATTATGATTAACAGACAATTTCATTTCCTTCTGTAGGAGAGTCCACGGCCCCCGCCTGTGTTCTCCAATGGGCGGCCCTCTAAATTATAATTTTCTTTTGGCACCTTTTATACCCTGATATTTCTCCTACTGTTCATTGTTCCCTCGGTAGAATGACTAGGGGATGGGGGAAGTGGGAGAGGTATTTAACCCTTTGGCTG
The DNA here is from genome assembly GCF_027579735.1 of Bombina bombina. Classification (NCBI taxonomy): domain Eukaryota; kingdom Metazoa; phylum Chordata; class Amphibia; order Anura; family Bombinatoridae; genus Bombina; species Bombina bombina. The sequence continues at coordinate 805,535,747 of NC_069502.1, read as the reverse complement.
GGGTGTCTTTGCCTCCTCCTGGTGGCCAGGTTCAGTATTTCCCAACAGTAAGGAATGAAGTTGTTGGACTCTCCTTATACAGAAGGAAATGAAATTATCTGGTAAGCATAATTTGTGCTTTTACCAGTAAAAAAAACACAAAGACCCCCCCAACAGTAAAACTCACCACCCATACAACCCCCCAAAATAAAAAACCTAACAAAAACCTAAGCTACCCATTGCCCTGAAAAGGGCATTTGTATGGGCATTGCCCTTAAAATGGCATTCAGCTCTTTTAAGAAAGCCCAAACCCTAATCTAAAAATAAAAAAATAAAAAAACACCCAGAAAAAGTAAAAAAAAAACTAACACTAACTCCCTATGATCCACCCACAGTTTCTGAAGTCTGGACATCCAGGTGGCGAGAAGTCTTCATCCAGGCGGCATATTCTATATTCATCCCGGCTGCGTCTCCTATATTCATCCCGGCGGCACGGAGCGGGTCCATCCTTGAAGACATCCGGTGCGGAGCGTCCTCTTCATACAGTCACCGAATCTTCAATGCAAGGGAGCCTTTTCAAAATGGAGTCCCTTGCATTCCTATTGGCTGATTTGATTTTTGAAATTCAAATCAGCCAATAGGATGAGAGCTACTGAAATCCTATTGGCTATTCAAATCAATCAATAGAATTTCAGTAGTACCCATCTTATTGGCTGATTTGAACAGCAATAGTATTTCAGTAGCTCTCATCCTATTGGCTAATTTGAATTTCAAAAATCAAATCAGCCAATAGGAATGCAAGGGACACCATTTTGAAAAGGCTCCCTTGCATTGAAGATTCAGTGTACAGCGGTGACTGTATGAAGAGGATGCTCTACGCTGGATGTCTTTAAGGGTGGAGCTGCTCCGCGCCGTGGGGATAAGGATAGCAGACACAGCCGGGATGAAGATAGAAGATGCCGCCTGGATATAGATAGAAGATGCCGCCTGGATAAAGATAGAGGACGCCACCTGGATGAAGATAGAACACCTCACCGTCTGGATGTCCGGACTTCAGAAACTGTGAGTGGGTCGTCGTGGGTTAGTGTTGGGGTTTTTTTACTTTTTTTTGGTGTTTTTTTTTTTTTTTTTAAGATTAGGGTTTGGGCTTTTTAAAAGAGCTGAATGCCCTTTTAAGGGCAATGTAAAAGAGCTGTATGCTCTTTTAAGGGCAATACCCATACAATTGCCCTTTTCAGGGCAATGGGTAGCTTAGGCTTTTGTTAGAGTTAGTTTTTTTTATTTTGGGGTGTTGGTTGGGTGGTGGGTTTTACTGTTAGGGGGTCTTTGTGTTTTCTTGCAGGTAAAAGAGCTAATTTCTTTATGGCAATGTCCTACAAAAGGACCTTTTAAGGGCAATTGGTAGTTTAATGTAGGCTAGGGTTTTTTTTATTTTGGGGGAGGCTTTTTTATTTTTATAGGGCTATTAGATTTGGTATAATTGTTTTAATTTGAATAATCTCGTTTGTTATTTTTTGTAATTTAGTATTTTTTATTTTTTGTAATTTTAGATTTACATTTTTTTAGTGTTAGGTTTTTTTAAATGTGTAATTTAGTTTATTTAATTGGTAGTTATTTTAATTTTAGTATAATAGTTATGTTAGGTTAATTGTTAGTTTAAACTTTTTTTTTTTTTATTTCACAGGTTTTTATTTATTTTAAGATAGGGCTATTGTAATTTTAATTTAAAGTAAGGGGGTTGTTAGGTTTAGGGGTTAATAGGTTTATTTAGTGGCGGTGATGTGGGAGGCCAGGGGTTTAGGGGTTAATAACTTTAGTGGCGGCGATATCAGAGAGCGACGGAATAGTGGTTAATAGCTTTATTATAGTGGCGGCGATGTTGGGGTGCGGGGGAATAGGGGTTAATAACTATTATAGTGGTGGCGATGTCGGAGAGAGGCGGAATAGGGGTTAATCACTTTTATTAGAGGCGGCAATGTCGGGAGCGGCAGATTAGGGGTTTTAATAAATTTTAAATAGTGTTTGCGATGCGGGAAGGCGGCGGAATAGGGGTTAATAACTTTATTATAGTGGTGGCGATGTCAGGAAGCGACAGCATAGGGGTTAATAGGTAGTTTATGGGTGTTAGTGTACTTTGTAACAGTTTAGTTATGAGTGTTGTGAAACATTTTTGTGGCGCAAAACTCATAACTACTGCTTTCAGATAGCAGAATGGATCGTGTCAGCATAAGCTGGAATGCAAGCATTTTAGCCTTACCGCACAACCTGTAATACCGGCGCTATGAAAATCACACGCAAAAACATAATTTTTTGTGAATGCGAGATTGACATTGCGTTACAGGCTAAAATGCTTGCGGTATAGCTATACAGACAAGACTGCGTTACTGTTTTTACGCTGAATTGGACATTTTTACAGCGGTAAAACCGTTACGCACAACTCGTAATCTAGCTGAATATTATTAATAGGGTTAAATCATTTCAACATTTTAGTTTTCTAACTATGAAGCTTATGCCATAGATCACTCACCTGCAGAGATATCTGATGGCTGAATATTCTGTACAAGGTCTCCATGTGATCCTGTGTCTAGATTTTCATCACTGTAACCCGTTAGTTCTAAAAAAGAATAAAATTAGTTTTTTTTTGGTTAAATGGATTTAGGTGCAGTTATCTCACACACATCTGATTATACAGTAATATTACACAACACATCATTATTTTATTATTGTATTAGGTCTGTCTTCAGGTCCATCATTTACATAACTATTAGTAAGGGTTAAATAATTTAAGAATCTGAGTTTTTACATTGTAAATGAACATTAACAGCAGCCATAGATCTCTCACCAGCAGAGACGTCTGATGGGGACTCCACTGGCTGAATATTCTGCGCAAGTTCTCCTTGTGCTCCTGTGATTAGATTTTCATCTCTGTGACCTGTTAGTTCTAATAGAGAATAAAATTTGTTTATTTAGTAAAATGGATATGAAATCATTTTTGTTGCAACTAAAAAGCATCTTACAATGTGTCAGAGATACCAGGCTGCAAGGGTTAAACCCCTACCCCCTATAACCTCACCCCTGTTTCTCAGTGGTTTTGGGCTCCTCAGAGCAACCACAATCCCTGGAAGCTTTGGTTTGCTTGTCTTGTAAGTGTATGACCAGGAAAACCCTCCTAGGCTGTCCGGGCTCCTGGAACTCCCGGTCGGCCACAGGACACCCGCTAACTTAACCCCTGGTCGCTCCAGCAACCATGTGCCCCAGAGCTCCGCTCTTTTGGGGATTAGTAGCCCCTAGGGAGGACAAGAGTTGTGGGAATTACCGGAGGGGAGCTGCTTTGGGAACTGGGGGATTTGGACACCCTTACCCCCATAACTTCAACGGGCTGTATCTCCGGTCCCCAATAACAAATCACACCGCTTTTTGGACTGCGGCATCTGGGGACCGAGAGCTTTCAAATTACTCCCTGGAAGTGCCGCCGCTCCCCCGGGATCACCCCAAAACCGTCACCACTGTGTCCTGGTAATCTGTGGGACTATGGTTGCTATGGAGGCGCCGGTCAGTCTGGAGGGGCGGGAATGGCGGGAAAACTGTTGCATTGTCTCCCTGTTTTATCAAGATGTGTGTGTGTGTATAAAAGATTTGTTTGTCCCAATAAAAGGCAGTTCTTTTTTCACCTGAATGCTAGTCTGTCTAGTCATTTAGGTGGGCTCCTGCTAGAATCACTTTCCTGGGCTACATAGGAATCACTTTCCTGGGCTACATAGCAGCTTGTTCCAGGCAGCGGAAGGACCCGTTTGGCGGAGCTACCCAGCCGGGGTAGCCGGGTATCCGTCACACAATGTATTCAATTAAGAACAAAAACAAAGCATAAATTCCTTGGACATCCACAGGCCAACCCGTATGTGGATCTAGCCGGGCCTGACGAACTGGAGGGGGGGAGATGTCATGGATACCAGGCTGCAAGGGTAAAGCCGGGGATCCGTCACAGTGGTTGGCAGCTGTCTACCTGGAACGTCCAAACCACCAACTGAAGATCTTGCCGGATGGAGCAGTACCATGGGCTCCGGAAGGAAGAATTGATAACGTTGCTGCAGGCTAGAGGGAAAGTCGCTGGCAACAAGACAAAGGCAGTACTCGTAGCCGAACTGAGGACGATCGGGCTAGCGAACAGGCTGGTGGGTCGGACAGCGACCAAAGCGGAGGACGGCCAAGTACAGCCTCCACTCGGGACTACAGTGTCCGACATGCAGCGGCAGGTACAGTGGCAACTGGCTCTCTATGGACCTAACCCCCCCAGGAGATCATTACTCGGATAGTGACTGACGCCACCAAGGTACATATGTTGGAGCTTCAGAAGTCTATGGGGGGGGGGTCATGCTGGATCCCCTGGACTATCCTTCACAGCCCAAGTAACTACCTCACGGGGCTTTCCGAGCATTCCAGGATGATGAGAGCGACGATATTGACCGCTATCTACAGCTGTTCGAGACCCAGTGCCGGATGCATGGGGTCACTGATGCCGACAGGGTTACTATTCTCATTGGGAAACTGTCCAGTAGGGCCCTGGAGGCTTTCCACACAGTCCCTTCCGAGGACCAAGACAACTATGACCAGGTGAAGGAGCGTATTCTTGCCCGGTATGCACTCACACCGGAGGCTCACCGGCTAAGATTCCGGGGGCTACAAAGACGAGAGGAGCAGCCGTATACAGAGTTTGCCCACTGCTTAGTTCGGTCCTTGAACTCCTGGGTGCCACATCACCACCCTAGATGGAGCTGTTCAACTCATCCTCCTGGAGCAGTTCTACAACCACACCCCAGCAGAGATAAGGGACTGGGTAAAGGACAAGGGACCCAGAACAGCTGACCAAGCCGCCGCCCTGGCCGATCAGTATGTGGATGCCCGGCGCCAGACGGCCACAGACCTCCAGCCAGTAACCCGCTCCGCTCCAGCGCGACCACCAACAGTTTTTAGGCAGCCCCAGACCCGACTGCCCCCTGTGTACCCGGCTGGAGGCAGCAATTCCCAGGGGGGGTGTTATGGGTGTGGACACCCCGGCCATGTGGTATGGAACTGCCCAACAAGACAAAGAAACCCCCCAGCCCAGCCGCCAAGGAACCCTGCACCAACTCTGTGGTTGACTCCTCAAGCCCGCACCTACCAGGCTGCTGCCCATTGTTCGCATACAGCAAGCTCCGAACCCTATGCTGAGTGGACAGGAGAAGAAGTGGGTGTCTTGCACCACGTCAGCTCAGTGGGCCAAGACAACCGACACCAACATCAGCAAGATGTCTTGGTCAACGGGCAGGCGGCTAAAGGAATGAGAGATATGGGGGCCACCATCTCTTTGATTCAGCCTCACCTCGTTCCCCCCTCTGGCTGCACTCGACGGACCCTAGCTGTAGGGGTAGCGGGAGGTGCTGTTCTGAGGGTTCCTACAGCCTGGATCCATTTGGACTGGAAAACCGACACCCGCAAAGTAGAAGTGGGGGTTATGCAAAACATCCCTGCCGAGGTCCAGTTGGAAAATGACCTTGGCCACCTTGTCTCTGTCTTTTTGGGGAATACCTCTCCGGACACCTGCCCTGTGACTACCCGCCAGCAGGCCAGATGCCAAGCCACCAACTCTGGGGACCCAGGTAAGACCTACTGCCCTGACTTCTACCTTACCCCGACTGACCGTCCCCACTAAACCCGAACTTGCCGACACCCTCTCCTGGGCAACCCCTTCCGACTTTGCCAAAGAGACCTTGAGCAACCCGACCCTAGCCCCTTACCGAGACCTAGTAGGTGCTGACGCCCAGGGCCCCGGAGACGAACGGTTCCAGTGGGAGGGCGAGCTCCTGTACCGGATCTCCAAGAGGAGAAAAGGACCGGTGCCAAAACGCCAGCTGGTCGAACCGAAGAAGTTTCGGTCCAACCTGCTGAAAATAGGGCATGAAATTCACTTAGCTGGCCACTTAGGAAAACAAAGGACCCACCACCGCTTGACTCAAACCTTCTTCTGGCCAGGCATTACAGCCGATATTAAGGAATACTGTAAATCCTGTGAGGTTTGCCAGAAGGTAGGAAAGACAGGAGATCATACGAAAGCCCCCCTCCATCCCATGCCCATTATTGATGAACCCTTTAGCCGAGTAGCAGTAGACAGCGTGGGGCAATTAGCTGGGCCCAGCCCCTCAGGGAAGAAATACATCCTTACGGTGGTAGACTATGCCACCTGATACCCAGAGGCAATCCCCTAGGCCAATATCCAGGCGGAGACCATAGCAGATGCGATGCTCCGGATATTGACCAGGGTAGGCTTCCCTCGGGAAGTGGTTTCCAATCAGGGAACACAGTTCACTGCGGAAATCACTCAAGAACTCTGGAAGTTGTGCGGGATTAAACCCTTGCACAGCACCCCTTACCATCCCCAGACGAATGGGCTGTGTGAGAAGTTTAACGGGACCCTAAAGCAAATGCTTCGGACGTTCTCGGCCACTCACAGGGACTGGGAAAAATTCCTGCTGCATATCCTCTTTGCATATCGAGAGGTGCCTCAGGAATCCACAGGTTTTTCGCCCTTTGAACTACTGTATGGTTGAAAGGTTAGGGGCCCGCTAGATTTGGTATGAGCCAACTGGGAGGGAGCCACAGGGGGAGAAGAGCACTCTGTCGTGGGGTATGTACTCCAGCTCAGGGACCGGCTGCAGGACCTGGCAGCCCAGGTCCGTGAGAACCTTCAGGCCTCTCAGCACAAACAGAAGCGATGGTACGATCGCAATGCCCATACCCGAACCCTGATAGTGGGACAGAAGGTCCTTGCCCTGAAGCCTGTCAAAACACAGACAAGCTACAGGCCTCTTGGCAAGGACCCTACCGGGTTGTGGAACAGCTGAACAACACCACATACCTGGTAGCAAAGTGTTCAGATGAAAGGATCCATCGGACCTTTCATGTGAACATGTTGAAAGACCCAGAGATGTGGCCGCTATCTGTGCGCTGGCAGTGGAGGACTCTGAAAGTCTTCCAATGCCGGAGCTGCCCGGACCTACTGACGCCCCCCAGGGGGTGGATGACATATCCCTAGATGACAGGTTAGAGCCCAGACAGAAAAGGCAGGTCCAGCGACTCCTAGAACAGAGAAGTGACATGTTCTCTACTGTCCCTGGGTTTACCACCACAGCCATCCACTGGGTGGAGACCCCAGGACAGACCTCCCTGCAACAGGCTGCCTACAGGGTCCCAGAGGCTGTCAGGGAAAGTATGCACCGGGAGCTCCGGGGAATGTTGGACCTCGGTGTCATTGAACCGTCCAACAGTCCCTGGGCCTCCCCGGTAGTGTTAGTACCCAAGGAGGACAGAACTACCTGGTTCTGCGTTGACTACCGTAGACTCAATGACAGAATCACCACTGACGCCTATCCCATGCCCTGAGTAGATGACCTGTTAGATCGAATCGCCCGGGGCCACTTCCTGACCACCCTCGACCTATGCAAGGGTGGTTGGCAAATTCCCCTCGACCCCGAGTCCATCCCCCAGTCTGCCTTCATCACTCCCTTCGGCTTATACCAGTTTAAGGTCAGGCCGTTTGGAATGAAGAACGCCCCAGCCACTTTCCAAAGAATGGTAGACCGCCTGTTAGATGGCCTCCAGGACTATGCCTGTGCATACCTGGATGACATCGCTATCTATAGCGAGACCTGGGAGAACCATCTGGTCCACCTAGGCATCTTCTTAGATCGTCTTCGAGCCGCCGGACTAACTTTGAAGCCAGAAAAGTGTACCATTGGGCGCTCGGAGGTTCAATATTTGGGCCACCGAGTCGGCTGCGGTAAGCAGCGACCCGAACCGGCCAAATTCGAGGCAGTGGCTAACTGGCCCACCCCCAGGACCAAAACCCAAGTCCTTGCCTTTCTGGGTACTGCAGGCTACTACCGGAGGTTTGTCCCCAATTACAGCACCCTCGCCAAACCCCTGACTGACCTGACCCGTAAACGACTTCCCCGACAGGTCCTGTGGTCCCCCGAGTGTGAACAAGCCTTCCAGAGTCTTACGTCTGCCTTAATCTCTGCTCCAGTACTGGCCGCTCCTAACCCAGCCAAACGCTTTTCTGTCCACACAGATGCCTCCATGTTCGGGTTGGGGGCCATATTAAGTCAGGCAGACGAGGAAGGAAAGGACCACCCCGTTGCCTACCTCAGTCGAAAACTGCTACCCCGGGAAGTATGCTACGCAGCGGTCGAGAAAGAGTATCTGGCGCTGGTATGGGCTTTGAAGAAGTTGCAGCCCTACCTATATGGAAGACCCTTCACCGTCCTCACTGACCATAATCCCCTTGCATGGCTCAACCGAGTTTCTGGGGACAACGGGAGACTGTTGAGGTGGAGCCTAGCCCTGCAGCCATTTAACTTTGACATTCAGTACCGACTGGGAAAAAGCAATGGGAATGCTGATGGACTTTCCCGGCGGACTGAAGTGACATAAATTCCTCGGACATCCCCAGGCCGACCCGTATGTGGATCTAGCCGGGCCTGCCGAACTGGAGGAGGGGAGACGTCACGGATACCAGGCTGCAAGGGTTAATACCCTACCCCCTATAACCTCACCCCTGTTGTTTCTCAGTGGTTTTGGGCTCTTCAGAGCAACCACAATCCCTGGATGCTTTGGTTTGCTTGTCTTGTGAAAAGCTGGTGTATGACCAGGAAAACCCTCCTAGGCTGTCCGGGCTCCTGGAACCCGTTCGGTCACAGGACAGCAGGACACCCGCTAACTTTACCCCTGGTCGCTCCAGCAACCATGTGCCCCAGAGCTCCGCTCTTTTGGGGATTAGTAGCCCCTAGGGAGGACAAGAGGTGGGGGAATTACCGGAGGGGAGCTGCTTTGGGAACCGGGGGGTTTGAACACCCCTACCCCCATAACTTCAACGGGCTGTATCTCCGGTCCCCAATAACGAATCCCACCGCTTTTTGGACTGCGGTCAAATGACGCTTTTTGGAGAGCTTTCAAATGACACCCTGGAAGTGCAGCCGCTCCCCCGGGATCACCCCAAAACCGTCATCACTGTGTCCTGGGATTCTGTGGGACTATGGTTGCTATGGAGGCGCCGGTCAGTCCGGAGGGGCAGGAATGGCGGGAAAACTGTGGCATTGTCCCCCTGTTTTATCAAGATGTGTGTGTGTATAAAAGATGTGTGTTTGTCCCAATAAAGGCAGTTCTTTTTTCACCTGAATGCTAGTCTGTCTAGTCATTTAGGTGGGCTCCTGCCAGAATCACTTTCCTGGGCTACATAGCAGCTTGTTCCAAGTAACGGAAGGACCCGTTTAGCGGAGCTACCCAGCCGGGGTAGCTGGGGATCTGTCACACAATGTATTCAATTAAGAACAAAAATAAAGCATCTGCTACTTTTTGCATTTAAAATATTTACATATATAAATAGATATATAATTGGTTTCACATTAATCACTCTTTACCCTTTAAATGTGTTTTTATTATTTTTTGGGGGTATAAAATTAGTTTTTAATCAGACATCTTATTAGATCACACATGACAGGATCACTGTAGATTAGCTCTGTTAGTCACGTCAGTAGTGCATGTGCATTTCATGAGTGAGATATTTAATACTACACAGCGTTACCGGAGCTCTTGTTTCCTGGCATCTCCATAGTCCTTAGTGCTTGGTGAGTCTCTAGCATGACGTCCTTGTAAAGCTCCTTGTGTCCCTCTATATACTCCCACTCCTCCAGAGAGAAATACACAGCAACATCATCACACTTTATAGGTACCTGAAACACACACAAATCATTCAGGCCCTGATATTCTAAATCTCTCTGCTCAGGTGAGATATTCTAAAATGATCCTCAAGGCAGATTTTGCCTTACTTCTCCAAGGAGTGTTCCTTGCATTTTTATATGTGAAGGAGAGACAAGCCCAGTGCAATATAGCACTGGATGACATGACAGTTCTGCTGCATTTACACTTTGTGCTTTATATATTATACAGCTTTACACTTCAGATTAAATTTTATTACATTTAAACTTTGCACTTTCTATTTAGTATTTTATTTTGTGTACAGCAGAATATTTTACAAATTCTGATTATAGCGCAGACTTCACAGAGACAGAACTGAATTTTCTAAGATAAAGGAGAGGAACCTGGAAATCCCAGAGACATAAGAAATGCCTTCCATAGAAAGTAATAAAGCTCTATGGGATATAAAATCTCATGTGAGAGAGAGGTTAACTGGATAATCCCTGGGGATGATATAAAGGCTCCAATTGCATCTATTCAAAATTAAACTAAAAAAATTTCACTACAATTTAACTTGCTTTTGTCTATATTTTAGTATATATTACTTTTATATTAGTTAAAATGTGTTTTGTGAATTTTGAGCAAACGTCACCTGCATACAGCTGGCGAGAAAAATCAGTGAGACCAACTTGTATAAAATGCTTAGAACATTTCACAAGACTTGCGAGAGAGCTTCAGACATACCATGGGAACTCCCCTGTTCAGCCCAGGGAACTGCCCTTCTCCTCCCACTATATATATATATATATATATATATATATATATATATATATATATGTGTGTGTGTGTATATGTATGTATGTATGTATGTATGTATGTATGTATGTATGTATGTATGTATGTATGTATGTATATATATATATATATATATATATATATCCTCCAAAAAGAGATAAGCACAGTCTTACATTACCACAACTGCCATGGTGCACTTCAAATGAAATATGTATGTTCCTCGTTTGCAAGAAGGCACTCACTGGTCTTTAGAGAAAACAATTTTTTAATTCATATCAAAAAGCAAATATATCCATAACGTTTCGATGTCGTTATGACATCTTTATCAAATGTTCTGCCAGTATCAATATCATAGAACAATCATGTCCCCAAAGTAGAAAAAAATCGCTAACATAATACCTCTAATACCCACCTTATATACACACATATCTAAATCTTCCCGCTCGGCAAATCACCAACCTCATCTCTGACGTGGGCCCACCTGTGGAATTTTTGTGTGAATTGGTTATGTTGTGCCTTGACAAGAACTACTTCAAGTTTGAATGTGACTATTACTTACAAATCTCTGGGACAGCCATGGGTTCAAACATGGCACCCTCATATGCTAATTTGTACATGGCATGGTACGAACAACAAGCCATGAAGCCTCATCCCCGCATCAGGTACTACGTACTTTATATTGATGACGTGTTCCTGGTGTGGAGAGGTGATGCAATTGAATTGAAGCAATGGGTGTCATGTTTGAACTCCATGGACTGTCCCATCAGATTTAAACTTGAGTACAGTGAGACAGGTGCATTTTTTGGACCTTAATATTATTAAGGTACAGAATGATGAGCAATATGTCTTTGGTACATCATTATATACCAAAGAAACGGACCGTAATTCTTTGTTGGAAGCAAATAGCTTTCACCCGAGACACCAAAAAACAGGGTTAGTGAAATCACAACTCACTAGGGTCATCCGCAACAACAGTGATGTACCCACTATGTTGAGACAACTCGATGAGATGGAAATAAAGTTGATAAAGAGGGGTTATGATGGTAAAATGGTCCATGGTGTAAGAATGGAGCTATTGGATGGCACAGCCACACATGCAAATAAACCAAAAGATATTACCACAACACAACAGAATTTTATCAGCACTTACACTCCAATGAGTGGGGAACTATCTAGATCTGTACGTCAACACTGGTCGATTCTGGAAACCGATATGACGCTCCCTTTTTATGGTACCAGGCCACCACGTATGGTGCATAGGCGGGCTGACAATTTACGTGATTTACTGGTGAAAACTGATCCAGTCAGCTGTTACCAGAAGGATACATGGTTGAAGCCCTCAAGTAAAGGCTGTTTTACCTGTGGTGGTTGTACGACATGCAACGGCATGATAAAAGGGAAGACCTTTCAACATCCCCATACGAACAAGCGCTACACTATTCGCCATCGACTTACCTGTACCAGCACACATGTTATTTACATGTTGATTTGCCCATGTTCCCTGGTATATATCAGAAAAACCGTCACAAGCTTCAGGGATAGGATGGCAAATCATCGGTGTGCCATCCGAGAAGCCTTAAAATCAGGCGATTCAGACCAGCCAGTAGCACGCCATTTTGTGCAACACAGACATAGTGTTTCTAGCATGAAAACGATGGTTATTGACCACATCCCACCACTATCTAGGGGTGGTAATAGAGCAAACCGACTGCTTCAGAGGGAGACTAAATGGATTCATATGCTGGATACTGTTATACCCAAGGGATTGAACACCTATCTGGACTTTGGACCGTTTTACACTAAATAACCCATAGACTGACCATGGACATATATTCCAATCTACCACTCCAATATGTGAGAATAAGTTCCAGGATCCTACATGAATTTTCATTCTAGTGGGTACACACTGGTTTCTATCTATTCTAAAAGGCATGAAGGAAGGTGGTAACTAATGTATGACAACTGTATATAGCAATAGAGCAAAGTGTACATACTAAGGATTATGAATAAGATAATAAAGTGTTAATAATGTCATATAGGAATTGCAAATTGTTAGCATAGGATGTATCTGCTAAACAGCTATGTTGTTTTTATTTCACTGTAAATATTGTCCGGAGTGTTATGTGTTGAAGTGGTATCAATCAATGTCAAATAATTTGATTGGTCTCTATTTGAAGAGCACTGTTGTGCTTCACATAGATCTTGCTTTTGTTTTAAAGCTGGAGTATTGATCGATGCCCATTCACACACATGCGCTTTTAATCTAGGACTTATACGGCATGTTTTGTTTTTGTGTTGAATGTTCCCATGACAACCGGTAGCTGACCAGCCAATACTGATATGTTGAAATCACGCTGTTGCGCGTTGACATCAGTGGGGGCGGATGTGTAAGACGCACTGTGGACTGTGTATACACGGTTGCCATGGAAATATGTAGCCAATCGGATCCGAATGACGCTTCACGCTCACGCTTGATGACGTCAGAGGTGAGGTTGGTGATTTGCAGAGCGGGAAGATTTAGAGATGTGTGTATATAAGGTGGGTATTAGAGGTATTATGTTAGCGATTTTTTCTACTTTGGGGACATGATTGTTCTATGATATTGATACTGGCAGAACATTTGATAAAGATGTCATAACGACATTGAAACGTTATGGATGTATTTGCTTTTTGATATGAATTAAAAAATTGTTTTCTCTAAAGACCAGTGAGTGCCTTCTTGCAAACGTGGAACATATATATATATATATATATATATATATATATATATATATATATATATACATACATACATACATACATACAGGTCCATTTATCATTGTGCAGATGGACATAATCCGCTATAGCGAACCGTGTCCGCCGCACATCGATAAATGTCGACATCATACGCTGTCGGCATTTATCATTGCACCAGCAGTTCTTGTGGCCGCTAGCAAGGGATGCCAATCAACCCGATCGTATTCATGAAGCAGCGGTCTTTAGATCTTATATATATATATATATATATATATATATATATATATATATATATATATATATATATATATATATATATATATATATATATATATATATATATATATATATATATATATATATCGTATTGTCCCGAGTATAGGCCGCACTTTTCCCCAAATGCAAGTCTTTAAACTAGGGATGCGGTCTATAATCGGGATGTTGCACAAAATACCATAAAAATACTGGTATAGGTAAGTACCTTGAATTGTCTGTGTTGGACGGAAGCGCTGTTTTTGTTTCAGGGAGAATTTGTGCCTCACGGATCTGCAATAACATCAGTACTGGATCGCTACTGTTGACGGTTATGACCCACTCTCTCTAACAGCGTTGACATGGTATCCATGATAACCACAATCAATTGCAGCAGTTTGATGATGTCATCAGAGTCGGACTGTTACACTGGGCTTCCTGGAGACACCGCTGGCCGCCGCCACCATCAACCGAAGCTCCTGCAGTGACAATCTGCATGACCCCACACTCAAAGCTGCACTCAGGAGCAGCGAGTTTAAGCAGGAGAGCAAGAGCCCAGATCTGGGACACCATGCCAGCACAACGCTTGGGAGTGAACTCCCCCTACTTTCATTGTGGTTTGGGAGCTATACTGTGGGAGTGTTTGCCGACCAGAGAGTCAGTGATATCACAGCGGGTCTGACAACTCTGAGACGTTAACCGCAGAGGTCCCTAGAGAAAGTGATGCTGGTGAGAACCTGTTGGAGGTACAGCTAGCAGCTAGAGGGACAACTGTCACTTATCCTGTTTTCCCTAATCGTTGTGTGTGATGATGAACCGTTAAAGGGGAAGGTAAGAGAACAGGACCTGTTACACAGTTGTTACCTTGAAATAGCTGGGCTATCTGGGCACATTTGCCTGTTAACCGGTCACTAAAGAGAATATCACCATTGACACAGCGTGAGAGATACTTTAACAGGGGTTGTTTTAAGAAGAAGGGGGCTAAGAGGGTGTGGAGGGCTGAGGGGAGGCTTGTGTGAGGTAGGTAGTTAATAGGGTGAGTAGTGGGCACTGTGTGAGGGAAGGAGGCTGAGTGGGTTAAGAGGAGGAAGTAATGTGTATGAAAGGCAGTAATGTGTTAAAAATTTAATTTCTTTAAAATGGCACCAAACTTTAAGGGTGCGGCCTATAATCAGGATTATATATATTCAAAACATAATTAGAATGTGTAAAATCATTGCTAGAGCTAAATCTAAATGTATTAAAATATAAATTAGAAAGTGAAAAGCTTAAAGGGATATGATCCAGATGGAGCATGCAATTTTAAGCAACTTTCTAATTTAGTCCTATTATCAATTTTCCTTCGTTCTCTTAGTGTCTTTTTTGAAAAGGCAGGACTGAAAGCTTAGGAGCTGTCCAATTTTTGCTTCAGCATCCTGGGTAGCGCTTGCTGTTTGATGGCTACATTTAGTCACCAATCATCAAGCACTACCCAGGTTCTGAACCAAAAATGGGGGGCTCTTAAACATTCCTTCTTTTCAAATAAAGATACCAAGAGAACAAAGAAAAATTGATATGAGCAATATATAGAAATTAAAAAGATCTTGCAGTGCTGGAGAGTTCTGACCTTTTTCTTTTGACTATTCAGTGAGTTCAGCCCATGTAAAGTGTGATCTGCAATTTCTTTCCAAGCTGGAGAACCTTTGAATATCAGAGCCTTAGCACTGAGACAGGGACTGGTTCTCCAGATACATAAATATGGTCAGCACATGTGCCCTCAATCTCTGTGTGCAGACTACAGGATCCCTGCAGAAACCCCAGTAATAACAGAAAATACAAAAAGTAGTAGCACAGGTTCCAATAAAAACTGCTTTATTCAGGTACTGGTTCTGTCACACACTTTTACTGACAGAGCCAGGGTAATGTTACTGAGAGCATGAAGAGACACAGACAGAAGGTAGGAAATACACACACAGGGCCAGATGCATCAGTAAAGGGCATCACTATGTATAATGTTACATTCCCCAGCAGTGCTCACCTCTCCTCTCAGCTGGTGAATGCT
Organism: Bombina bombina; assembly: GCF_027579735.1. Taxonomy (NCBI): domain Eukaryota; kingdom Metazoa; phylum Chordata; class Amphibia; order Anura; family Bombinatoridae; genus Bombina; species Bombina bombina. Next base: position 805,520,215 of record NC_069502.1, on the reverse strand, counting down.
GCTGTTGGGGGATAATGTTACTGAGAACATGCAGAGACACAGACAGAAGGTAGGAAATACACAGAGGGCCAGATGCATCAGTGAAGGGAGACACTGTCACCTGACTCTGATATAATGTTACATTCCCCAGCAGTTCTCACCTCTCTGCTCTGCCGGTGAATGCTGCTGTGGGAGGGCCTCTTCTTCACAACAACATATTCCTATTAAATATAGAAGAGAAAATCATCAGACTATTTCCCTGGACTAAAATTTCTCCAGTTTTCATTTGCTTCTAAAACTCGTTAAATGAATGGGGTTTTCTTCACAGTCTTGATCATCACAAAGTAACGTAACTGACTGAATTACTTTGTGGGACTTCAGTGGTTTGAAGCTTCTGAAGACTGAGGACATGAGCTTCAATCAAAAATGAAGACATTGCAGTATCATCAATTAATGTAAAATATAACCTGTGGGGGGGGGTCTGTTTTGGGGACCCTAGAGTTGAGTCTTTAGGTGATAGGAGATTCCTCAGATACTGGGGTCTTGCAATTTAGCCCTTGGGAACTAGCGTTTTATATTTGTTTGTGTTTTTGGGAATTATGCAGGGGGACCCTTGGGTTCTGGAGGAAGTTTTTGCCACAGGGGCCATGAGCCCCTCGTTGCTGGTGGAGGTTTTGCAATGAAGGATTGTGCAGGAGACCCTGAGTGTTGGGGATGTTTTACAATGGATGGTTTTGCAGTTCCTAGGTGTTGGGGGTGGTGAGGTGGACCCTGTGTGCTTGAC